>NW_016690231.1:1384853-1441845 GCF_001604755.1 Lepidothrix coronata
ACTGCACAATTAGCACAAGGGGTCCACGGAAAATTGTCCTTGCTTGCCAGCGATCCTGCCCACAACACAAAAAAAGAGAAAAAAAAAAGAAAAAAAAATAAGGAAAGGGTCTGCCGCATGGTACTGTGCCAGTTCCATCTGCTTTTGCCAGCTTGAAAAGTAGGAAACCAAAATTCCCTTCCAGGAGCGTGTGTCTCTCTCTTTCCTTGACGAACTGTCCCTTGTGTTTGTACAAAAAAATTCAGTCTCTCTTTTTTTTTTTTTTTTTTTTTTTTGTTAAACACAAGCATCCTTCTTCCTGTTCACATGCCATTGCCATTCTGTCTCCAGAGTTGCGAGTTGGTTGTTTTTGGGTTGTTTTTTTTTTTTATTTTTTTTAAAACCTTCCTCCCCCCAACATCCACTAAGACCTGCCTCCGAGTTCTTGCATAGTTGAAGTATATATGCCGTACTTAGCTTTCTGAGTGTGAATTTCTGACTGTGACAAGAGTATGAGTTGTAACCATGTTAAGAAATAACCAGAGTGGTTCTAGAAACCATTTTTATAAAGTTCTACCTATGTTAAGAATTTAATATTGGTGTACATTTATATTAACAGAATATTTACAGTTTGTTTTCTTTTTTTTTTCTTTTTTTTGTTTAAAACAAGAAGTCAAAAAAAATTCCTCTTAAATTTCTGCATAATATAATAAGGCAAAAAACAAACAGTTTTGTACATTATTATTATTATTAATATTTTAATATATATCTGTAACTTCGGTTCCAAAGTACCAAGGTAAGCGATCAATTGGCCTCAGAAGGGAACCTCACAGTGGACTGTAAAACTACAGTATTTCCATAAATAATACTTTTAAGAAACCCTGGGTATTTTTTTCTTAAGGATCTGAGGCCTTTAAAATGCAAATTTAACTAAAAACAAAAGCAAAATTTCTTCTCTTTTTTTAAGTGAATAAAGAGCACAAAATTAAAAAAAATACAAATCCATTAAAAATGTTTCTCACATTTGGGAAAAAATGTACAAACTTGATATTCTCAACTCATTTTTTTTTTTTAGCACAGAAACAAAAAACAAAACCAAAAATCAATACCTATATATTAAATTCCCATTCTCAGCAACCTTCTTGTTGGAAAGTCCCCAACCCCGTTATTTATGGAAATGTGCTTAACTTCTACAAATTTTACATTAAAAAAAAAAAGTTAAAACAAGGCAATTTGGAAAAAGGTTGGTGGGTTTTTTTTTGTTGATTTTTTTCCCTGTTTGTGGGGGTTTTTTTTTGTTTGTTTGTTTGCTTGCTTGCTTGCTTGTTTTGTTTTATGTACAGGTGAGTTTAAAATTCAATGTCGGGGACTATCGTGCCTCTACTTCTTTGGGGTTCCTAGAGGGGGAGTAGTCCCTGGACTCTGAGTTTGTGAGTGGGGTAGTCCTGCGTGGGGAGGCAGGTCTGGTGCTGCTGGCTGGTACGAGAGGCGGTGGCGCGCTCAGCGCTGCGGTCGGCGGGTTCCTGTTTAAAATCCCGTTGTGCATGGCAGTGGATGGACTCAGTCTGGGGTAATGCATCCCGCTTAAATGAGGCATGAAGGATGGCACGTGTGCCAGGTGGCTTTCGATGGGGGACGAGTGCAAGTGGTGCATTCTGGCACGCTCAAGTTCTTCCCGTAAGTGCAAGCGCTCCCGCTCCTCCACTTGCCGCAACCGCTCCTGCTCTCGGCGGGCTTCAAGAAGGTTCTCGTGGTTGTAGTCGTGTGGTTCCCTGTCTCTGTAGGATCGCTCGTGGTCATAAAAGCCAGAGGTGGTAGGAAACCTATGGATAGGATCCGTCCGGAGCTGGAAGTCCATTCGACGGTGCAGGTCTAAGCTCCGGTAGGCATCTCGCAACGGGTCCCGCATCGGGTCCCAGGAAAATCCTGGATGTGGCAGCCTCTCTCTTCCTGACAAAGGGTTCATGCCTATAAGCGGGGTCATCATCCTGCTGCGGTCCAGGACATTCATGTTGTTCATCTGGTGCACGCTGCCCATGGAGATGGGCATGGAGGCAGCCATTGAGTGAGGCAATGATAATCCATGGAGAGTAGGTGGTGGGGGATGCTCCACTGATCGGGAGTGCTGTGAAGGCTCAGACCCTACCACCAGCACGTCACTGTCTTCCTTCCTCTCCTCTTTGACTTTGATGTCATTCTTAATCTTCTGGAGGTCGCTGGGAAGCTCTGTCTTTCTCTCCATATCCTTGCTCATTAGATTGGTAAGCTTCAGGCTCTCACTTAGTGCAGGTTTGCTGTATGGGGATACAGACTGGATCACTGGCTTTGTGTTGTCCTCAGAGGGTCTCTTTTCATGGCTTGGAGTTTCCTTCACCGGGGAACGGCTCTCTTTGATCTTGTGTTCTGCTATGGGCGGCTCTCGCAGCCGCTCCGGGTGCTCCCGCTCGGGTTCCTTGGACCTTTCCCTCTCCCCGAGGCTGACCTGCCTGATGGGATCGCTGGAGGTCTGGCTGTTGCTGCGGATGAGATTGCTTATCTGATGTGTCACTGGAGCTGATGCCGGTGAGGATCTGTTTGAATGTCTGTTTTTATCCATGAGGTCTCTGCAAAAAGAGAGAGAAGGTACGTCCTTGGTTTTGTGTGAACAAACACACCCGCGATGTGGGACATGCACAGTGCTGTGTCCAGCTGTAAACTTCCCAAATTGCTTAGAAAATGATTTGGAAAGCTCTGCTAGCATCAGCTATAGCTGTGATGCTACACCAAAGGACATGCACTACCTGCCTTTACATACTACCTAAGAAAAAAAAAGTCAAATGTCCACAAATTTGGGACTAGACTGGGGATGTGTTTGAAAGAATACTATATTCATCCCAAGAGAAAGACCACTTCACTGGGAAATGGAGGGAAAAAAGAATTCCAGACAGCTTATTTTAACTTTAAAAATGCCTATTGTGTGTTCATGTATACATCTTGCTGCCAGACAATGATCTTCTCAGCTGTAGAACTGAACTCAGGTTTCTTTCCCAAAACACAGATCCAGGCACACAAACCAGGAGCCTACAGAGATGTATGCAGGTCCTTCCCAAGACAGCCATGGCCACTGGAAGCACCCATAAGATGAGGCTTATTTTCCCTGGGAGCTGCAGGAGTTTTTGCTGTTGGCAGTTCTTGCAGGTAAACCAGGTGCTTCAGGAGAAACATCCATGAACCTGAATAATCGACCTCTGTTTCAAGAGGACCTGCCGTGATGAACAAGGGGTTTGATGACAACGTCCCCAGTTCAGAGAAGCATGAGGGTCTATGTTTCAACTGCACCTCTGTCTCTAAACAAGCCAATTAGTCACAGTTAATCCCACCTCTTTAAGAGGGGAATAAATAATGCTCACCTTCTAAAAGCACTTTGCTCTGAATGAGAGACACTTTAAATGCAAAATATGATGGTGTGATTGAGAGAACTGCATTATGCAGCTGAGAGGCTCACTGACACCTAAGTTTTAAGCTGGGTTTGCTTTCCAGAGCTGTAAGACCTGAGTACTGAAAGCTGGAGGTGGTTTGGGGAGCTGTATAAGTATTTATCTCTTATGATTACATTTGCTAACCCAGATTTCTTCCTCTGTGGACGTCCTGATTGCTGGTCAAGGATGTGGTCTATGAAAACCACGACCAAACAGGGATGCTGGGGACAGCTTAAGCTGAATTAAGAGAAATGTAATAGAGCTGTTAACCCCTAGGTGAGCACTCTTGAGAGTAAAGTAACCTTGGTTTGCAAATGAATTCCACTAGAGCCAAGAAGGGAGCTTCCTATGCGTGCAAGGAGTGTCAGAGAATTTAACATTTGAAGCAAGATGATTTTCAGCCTATTGCTTCCATGTAATCTTGTTCACAAGTACTGCCTGAAGATCTCATTAAAAGCACTCCAGGCAAGCTATGAACCCCCTAACACCAGTCAAGCACACACATCTAAGACTTGCAGGCTGTTATTGCCTACAAAGAAGTAGCCTGTTGGAGACAACTGGGCTCTGAAATATAAAGGGCTTCACAGCTTTAAAATCATATAACTGGAAGCTAATGAAGTAACTATAGCCCAGGTGATACAGTCCTGTCATTGTTAATAAGGGTTTGCCTACAATGCAATTTTTAAGATCAGTTTTGCTAATGGATTCATGCACACTGCTCCAGATACAGGCATTTGCATTTTTATCTCGTTAATGTCCAGCTAACATTTGAATTCATCAGCATATCTGTACATTAATGAGAACTATGACTGTCTCCAAAGGACCCATCACAATGCTACCCTTCATGATTTCAGAATACACAGCAATCCTAAAGCAGCTGCATTGAAAACAGCCAAGTATCCCCTGAAAACACAGCAACACACTCAATTCCTCAGCCTGGTGCTTTTTATTAACCTACTAGCAGGGACTGGCTTATTTCCACAGAGGAAAAATCCTAAAAGGCAAAGAGGTTTTTTTTCTTTGTGTGTTGCTTGTGTTTATCTGAGGAAAAGGCCTATCAGCTGCTTTTAAGGACAAGCAACAATTTAGAAAAATTAGAAAAAACACAGAGTAAAAGCAGTCCCAGAAGGAAGTGCTCAGAAGCCCAGGCTGCTCACCTCTCTTTGTCTCTGTCGTCCTTGCTCAGAGAGAGATCCCTCTTCTCAGGCTCTCGCTCCCTGTCCCTGTCATGGTTTGTCACCGAGGAGCTTCGCTCCGAATCCGTGGGCTTGGGCCACTGGGGAGGTGTTGGGAAGGACGGCGGGGTCCGGTGGAGTCTGTTCCATGGCTCGTGGGGATTGTTGAAATTCTGCAGGTTTGGGCCATCTTTGTGGGTAAAAATGTTGTTGTGAGCTGGAACAGCGGTAGGGGGGAGGAAGAGTTAAAAACAATTCAAAGCCAGTGATTACAAAGACATTTTTCACAATACTAATCACAACCAGAACTGTCCTTTCAAGACTTTTTAATGGTGAGGGGGAGCTTCTGGCAAGTGGACACAGATAATGCCAACAGTGGGTGTAAGATCCACCAGCTCTTTTAAGGCTGTTGGTGGAGGAAGCTCTAACCATACATCTCAGTAACTCACAGACGACTGAAAATGCCCAGCTTTTCTTCTCCCCCCACCCCAGGCAAGGGTTCCAGCACAAAAGCAGTATTTTTCCTCAGCTCCTCTCACTGGCAGAAACTTTAATTTCTGGGTAGTTACAAGCAATCAGCTGCCTGCAGCTGAGGATTCAGGGACGTTTTCGTTAACGAAACCAGACTATTTGGTGGTATGTATGCGTGTGTATAAACATAGAACTTGGCTGTAAGGCTTTTCAGAACAGTCACTTGATTTTCCTCCATCCATCTTCAGCTGATTCCTGTTGCACCATGAGATGCATAAGCATACTCTCTTATGTGTGGCTCTCAAGCATGTTTTGCCTACAGGTAACATGTTTTTGAAGTAAAATTATTTTATACAGGCAATTTAAACTTCAGACAGTGGTTACAGAGGAGTTCTGTGTGCTGAATGAGTATCAGTAGCTGTTCCACTATGCGTCTTCGCTGCTGAAGGGTGTGACTTTAGGTGCCCACAGGGTCCCAGAGCTCAGGGTCTTGCAGCTCCAGCACCTCTGCAAGCACACAAGGTACCAGCCTTCAGCAGAGAGGAGACAGAGCACAGCTACTGATCTCTGTGACATGCAGAAAAGCTCCCACCGCAGAGACCTGGAAATCTTAGGTGCAGTGTTTTCAGATAGGAGAATGGAGGTTAGGAATTAAACTTCTTTAAAAACTACCACCAGCTGCTGTAAATATTAGCATGTGGCTTTTCTGGAAGGGATGTTTGTCTGCAGTAACCCAGCCAGTACTTACTCAGAGCATGACTGCCTAATCCTCCAAAGGCATTGCTGCCTAAGTTCCCAAGGCCGCTGAAGGTGCTTGACCTGCTAAATGGATCTGGAAAGGCAAACAGGGATTTAGCAGGCATTTAGCCAAGAATGTTGGAGAATGAAACGCACCCCTCCCCTTCTTAACGGTCTGAATCCAAGTAGGATTAGGCCAGACTTTAAGCTGATCCTTCTCATTGCAAGGTTCTTTGCACAGAAAATTCCCATCATGTTAAAATGGAGAAGGGATTCAGTGCTCACTCTGCAAACAGGTGCTGTAATAAACTTTTGTATGCCAGTCAGAAGCGAGCTAGAAATTAAGGTCTAATAGCTGAAATTAGGGTGGCTGCTGCTGAGCTATAACTCTCCTTTCTTATCAGAATTAACAGCAGAAGCATTGCAATTGCCTCGAAAGAAGAATCTCAGCAGGCGCCTCGGCCAGCACTTGAGGGGATGCATTGTCTTGTTTCTGCAAACAATTCCCTACTCTTTTTGTAATATTGCATAGAGACAGTTCTAAGCTAATTGCTAATGACATCCATCCTAATGCCAACTAACTTTGTCCTGTTTGTGCCAAAATTCTCTCCCATAACAGCTTCCTTCATCCCAGTGGTGGTGGGAATAACAGCACAGTCTTAGAATCTACTGTGATAAAGGAATGGGAGGTTTGTATCCTTCGAGGCAGAAGATTTATCTTGCCTTTCCTAGCCAAGTATCTGACTATTTGGATATTGGCACTTTATAAACAGTCCTGCCTTCTTTCCCCCCCCCAGTAAATGTGCCCATCACCAGAAGAGGTTCCTCTCTGAGAGTATATAACCTGACTCGGGTTTCTCCAGAGACAGCTATGGGTTAAATCTTACCAGTGTACTTGTTTTCTTTCCTACTGCTCTCTAAACAACTCCTCCTTCTGCCCACTGGCTTTCTGACTGCCCCTTTAAGGTCTTTAATTTGCCATGTTAGAGGAGATGTGTTGCTCTCCACTTCCTCACAGGTATCATGATATTTAAAATATCAAGGCAAATGGCACGAATAGCTTGGATCTTTGAGCAAACAGCTATTTGCTTATTTACTTATTTTAAAATAGATGTTCTTGCCCTTCCTCTTTGATATTAAGTAGTTGAGTGACTCGGTAGAGATAGTTAATTTTGACAGAATGTTCAGGAATTGATGTAAATCTGGGTATTTGCAACAGAAAAAAAGTCTACTAGGTCATGTGGCATGCCACATTTACTGATTGGATGAGTGTTACTAAAACATTAATCAACAGAGCTTGAACTTTAATTGGCAATGAGCTGCTTGCGAGCTTCTAAAATGAGGAAATTTGAGAAAATCAGGCTCTACTTACTGCCAATTAGGAAACTGAAAGGCTGGCAAAATGTGCAGAACAGCTATTTGCCAGGAACTGTTCCCTGAACTCTTTTAAAGAGCATAGCCAAGAACTTTCATCGGTGGGAAATGGTAGGGGAGGAGCCCAGTTGAGGCTGCAGCTTGTCTGAGGTACCTTTGCATAAATTTCCCCCATTTCCTTGGGCATATTCAGCAGCACAGAAGGGCTCTGCAGCTCCCATTTTGGCTGCTGTGCAGTGCCCCAGCAGTGACAGAGGTGACTGCTCTGCAATGCCCTCTTCTCTTGCAGGAGAAGGTCTGCCAATCCTGCCCCTCTCCCCTGGGGGAGAGGAGGGGGATGTGCTGGGAGCTGGCAGGGGTGAGGAGCTGGCCAGCTTCTGGATCCTGAGGCAGTCTAAGCCCTTCCCTCCCGCAGTGCTACAGTGCAGGACCACGCTGGAGAGCCAGGAATGGGTCAGAGGTATAGAGGTGAAGGCAGGGTTTACTTACACTTACCTGCCAAGTGGTTCGTAGGCAGGAAACTGCTGTGGTGAGGGGAAGGACCAAAAGGGGTGGTGGCTGGATGTGTTGCACCTGTGAGAACAAGGTCCCTTTTTAGTTCAGGGGCAAAACTCCTCACACACACAGAGGTCCTGACATTCAGGAACTGGATGCAACAGTCAGATTTAAACACAGCAAAGGCAGAGGAAGACCCCAAACACCAGCTGAGCAAGCAACAGGCAGGATTTCTCCAAGAGCCCTATGGAGGAGCCCGTGGGCAGTAGGAGGCAGGAGGAGACCTTGCACTGAGTGCTGCTGCTCACCTGTAGTAAGGAGGAAGCGAATCTCTTTGTCTGACATTTTCAGTCACTACTCTGTGTTTACATTAAAAAGGGTCACCTCAGGTTATGGGCCCAGACAGAAGATGCTTGGAAGTGACTGATTAGAGTCTATATGAAACACCAGTTAATGACAGGCACGCAGGGAACATCAATCATGCCTCTCCCATGGGAGCTCCATCCATGCTCTCACATCTGTCTCTGCATCCACAGGCTCCCCCTGTGGTATTTTTTTCCCTTTCCCAGACACTGCTCATTGCCACGGTGCTGTGCTTGCTCGTGGGAAAGGAACATCACTGCTGAGCAAACCTTCAGATGCTGCCTGGATGCAAACACAACTTCTGCCTCCCTCGCAGAAATCAAGACCTGCCATACCTGTGCACTAACTGTCTCATTTTGTTAGAAACTAGTAATTCCACATAATGGCAGAAGCAGCGTTTTCCAGAGGACATGTTAAGTCATGTGCAAAATAGACCAATGTCTACATAAAGCTTTATAGTGCTTGTCTCATATACTTTGTTGGTGAAAAGTTAACTTCCCTTAATACTGGGAAGAATAACAGGTAAAATCTACCAAACGTGAGCAGCCACGTGTCCAGAACATGAGCAGGCTATGAAACTGGAGAAGGAGACAGAGCTCTGTGTCCCTCACCAGCTTGGGCACCTCAAACCTAAGCAGCCAGAAAATGAGTTGAGGAAACTTAAGAGAGACCCCAGCAACGAGGCCTATCTTGTACCTATCTATAAACATTCTGACTGCTCCAGTGCTTCAAGACGGATGGAGACTGTCATCTTTCTAATCCTTTAAGATTTCAGAAGGTGTATAATGGATGGGAGATTTCTTCAAAGGAGACGGCTTACAAACTCAACTACATGGGCTGATAATAAAAAATCCTCTGGAGGAAGCCGGGAGCAGCACTGCAGGCTGTCAGGCAGTTATTAAACGTAGCGTCTGCCAGGCAGCCCAACATCCGTCCTGGAGACAGGTGGCCCTAAGATAACTTATGTCTCCCACAGTAACCAGGCAATGCAGCAGAACCAATGATTCACACCAACTGCACACGTGCTCGATAAGGTGAAAAGAATGCCTCGGATATTGCAGAGTAAAAGATTTATTCATCTCTCTATTACAGCTGCAGTGTTTGCTCACGTTGATAGCGCTCTTTACCCAGATTTACCGTGTGATGGCTCTTGTGATTAATACACTCACAGACAAGTTGCTGTAAGGTTGTTTATCTCTAGTGAAAGTTTTCTATTAATTTGCTTTCTCTAATGTTTCTCTTCCATGCTATTTCCCCTCTTGCTTTTGTGAATGAAAAGCTTGCATCTTTTAAGAGAAAAAATTCCAGATACCAACTGGACTGGTGATTTTCTGCCTGTCGGGGTAAACTCTGCCCAGAGTAGCAAAACCAGGCATGAAATAAGGTCCTTGTAATGACAACACAGGACAGACTGAGGACAGTGATAAGGATGTACCTGCCATGAGAAAACAGCCAGAGGTTTGTAAATAAGCTGTGCTTATGCATCCAAATAGGTGCAATAAATATCTTGGCCCCGTGCTATCAAAGTACCTTTATAGAGACCAAAATACAGGGTAGCACCCTAGGATGTAGAGCTGGCACCAGCACTGATTATATCTCCTAGAAATGTGCCTTTGATGCTTAAGAATTTCCATGCACAGACAGAGCAGAAAGACAGACTGAAGCACTGGTGGAGCTCCTGACAGCTATCTGACATCTGTATTTGAAACTCAGTTCTCACAGAAATTTCAGTTCGATCCTCCTCTGTTGCTCTCCTGTCATGTTTGGGACAGAATTCTAACCTCATTCATCTCAACAGTCTGAACCAAGGCTGCATATGACCATGTCTGCACTCAGGGTGATTGTGCAATACTGCATCATAAAACCAGAGTAGCACTAGGGAAGAAAATGTCATTATTTGCCAATTAATTACATATATAAAGAGCTAAGTTACATCTCATCAACTGATACAGGTCATTCAGAACACAGACTTTAGCATCTCAAGCACAGAAAAAAAAATAAGGAAGTCGAGGGGGATAGTTAAGCCTGAGAACAGAATGAAACCAACACTTGGCATTTGGTAGACAGATATCCAAGTGAATCCACAGTGACCTCCGAAACCAGAATGTCAGAGTTGCAGCCTCCCATGGTCAGAGCCAGTGAGAACAGCACAGTGAAGCTTACTGCCCTTTGGTAACTGCATAATTGTAATTACTTCTCCAACAGATTGGAAAGCAATTGATCAATGTGAACTGTATTTAATTCTCTGTTTTGTTTTTTTTTTTAAATTCAATATATACCATTTTAAGCCCTAGAGTTTGCTGGACTTTGTAACACATAGGGGAATTTTCTATTTAAAACCCAAACACTTCACAAATACACCTTCTGTGATATTTTCAATGCTGTTATTGAAGTTTTCCTTTTACAAAAAACTCCTTGTTTTCAGAAAACAAACAGAAACTTGGTGAGTGGAGGAGCTGAGAAGGACATGGCAAATATAAAAGCAAGAAAGAGACTGGGGCCACTTCCAATCCTGTGCAATGGAAACATTTTCAAGTGTTTTGTCAAAATCGCTTTTAAAAATCACTCCATAGCCTATTAATCAGGCACATAAGAACCAGCTGCACAGACAGGAATGTAAGCCAAGTGCTGCAGCTCAGTGACGTGCAGAGGATCCTGCACTGGAGGTGGTGGCAGAGCTTTGGTCACTGTGGTGGCCAGAGCGTCCACACCCCTCTGAACCAACCTTGGCTGCTCCTGTTTTTGAGGCATGTGTAGCTGTAGGGACACACGTGGCATATACTGACTGTTTGTTGGGTATTTTTTTTCAACAAGTAACGATCTTCCCTTACCTGTGGTAGAAAACAGAGGCCTGGCAAGATCTTGTGGGTAATGGAAGCCTGGAAACACTCCAGGGGCGGGAGGTCTGCTGAACAGGTCAAGTTTACCACCTATCTCTAGCTTGTGGGGATCCAGCTGCATTTGCTGTCAAACGATATAAAAACAATCTCGTTACACACTTCCTTTTTTATGGGAGAAAAAGAGAGGGAGTTAAGGCTCAGTCCTCCTTGGCCCTGCCAGGGAGAGTTAGTGAGAGTGACAGCCGTGTCTGGGGTCACAGAGCCGTGCTCTGACAGCATCTGTGGGGCCATTTCGCTCCGCAGCCTCTCAGCTGCCGGCCCCATCCACACGGATAAGGTCTGAAGTGATCCCAGCCCCTCAGCACACACTGGAGCACAGAACATGATACACCAAGTGTTCTGCACCCCGGGATCAGTCGGTGCTCTCAGCCTGACAAAAATTGCTCTGCGGGCAGAAAGCTGCCGACACGAGTCTGGAGAGCTGGGTGATGGACTCGTCTGTTTTGCTTCTCCAGTTTGAAAGAGAGAGACGTGCCCACGCTGTGCCCCTCCTGCAGCTAGTACAGCTCAGTATGCAGGCAAGGGGCAAAGGAGAAAGAAAGCCATGAGGTCCTCCAGAGGCTATTTTTATCCTTGCCCTGTAGAAGTGAGCACGGCCAGGACCGCACCTAAGTCACACAAGTCTCTCAATAGCCTAAAGATTATATATTTGCTTATAAAAATACATGGACATACCCCACTTGCAGAAGCACTGCTGACAGTGCACCTACTTAAGCACTGAGTAGTCTTCATTAATGGGACAAAAAAACTACAGCAGGGGCTATGAAAAAATAAAAACCTATGAAAAAATAAAACTCCCTTATCAGCTACTCCTCCTGCCACAGGAGCCTGTAACAGCACACCAGAGTACCTGTGTCCTGTGACCTCTTGAATTTTAACCCCCTCCCTCTGCCCAACATCACAGCAGTGCAGGAAGCCCCACAACCTCTAACACTGGAGCCATCAATCTCCTCCCCTGCTCTGTGCTTTGTTAATGTGTTCTTCACTGTATCAGCCATTTCATTACCTCCTCCACGGGAGGTACTGGTACAGAAGGGAAATGACATTAAATGTGTGTGCTTTGTAAAAAAGATGGACTTGGGGAAATATTACTCTCTCCCTCACTTTCTTTGTCTCTTTCTGGCCGTGCACTTCGTATCTACTGCTCATTCTGCCACCCTTCAACCCAACTCCTTTGCCCTTATATAAACTTTATGGTTGCTACAATAAATGTTAAAAGAGTGTAAGTATTAGTTAATCGATACAGGCAAGCTTGAGAATCACCACAGTAACTGTTTCCTGCCCATTACTCACTAAAATACAATCTGTAAACTAAAAGACTTGGCTTTGTTCCAGCGACTGTCTGAATTACCTTCATCTTTTGCTGGTGATGGTAGATCTGCCAGGCGATCTGTACGTGAACTGCACACCACTTCCCGGGTTTCTGCAATGGAAAGCACAAGAATTTAGATTAATTTATACGTTAGCAATCTACATCAGACAGAACATTTCATTTCCCTCACTGTCAACCAGGCAGCTAAGCAATGAGAAAGGCTGATTACAGAAACGGCACAATGGGTGATCAACATCTTCTTCTGCACTGCAGCAGATGATGTTTAAATTAAGAAGGAAACAGGAAGAATGTGGGCTATCTTCCTCATCCCATGGACATCTGAGATCCCTGCCTTGTTCTTTCCTGCTTGTGCTCCCCACATCATGAACTGAAATGAATGGCAGCAAAGAACAGTATGCCATGCTTAAGAGAAAGCAACTAATAGTTCACAGTTCTGCTTCTGAAAAGAGCCCTGTTCATTCATCCCTGCTGCACTGCAGGCTAAGTCATGCGTGGTTATTATGGCTACTTGCTTTTGGGAAGGAAAAGGGTTCAGACAAACAATCACCAGGATGAGCAGTGCCACAGCTGAACAAGTCACTGTTTTATGCTGAGCTGTGGTGCTCACTGTAGGGTGTTTATGTGGAACATCAGAGGCACATTGACCTAAGCCACCATGAATCTGCTCCCTGGTGAATGTCTGCCCATGGCACAGTCATTTATTTCTGTGACCCTTATTTCATACCGTGAACTATTAATGCACATAAATAGATGCAAAATAAGGCTGGGATTCAACCTAAACGTTATTAATCAGAAGCAGCGAAGAGCTAATGATGACATTTTGCTTTAAGTGAAGGATTAGCGTGAAATTTTCTACTGGACATGTGAAATTTCAAAAGCACATGCACAATACTCAAAGCATCTGTGTATAAATATGTATATAAAATCCCCCACAAACCTTACTTACTCTTACTGGAGGCCTATAAGGGTCTGACACCTATGGAAAAAGCAGAAATAAAACAATCAGTCTTTCTAAAACTAGCCAATGTACAGAAAGGTGGGGAACTTCCTTCCTCTGAACAAGTAAAAGCATTTAGAAAGCAATGTTCCACAGAAGTCCCCTGTGACATGGGAAACCCAAAAGGCTTAAAGAAGGCTTAAAACTTCTCTTTCATTCCTTGAACCAAACTCAGCAGAATTTTATGATAAACAAAGCAGCTTCATGCCAGCAACTGAACAGTGCCAGTGCTTTTCTGAACCTTGTAATCGTTCTGAAATGGAGCACATAAAACTACTCTCCAAGCAGTGCTTAAGGGAAAAGATATTGAAGGGGTTTCCTGCCCCGTTTCCCTGTGACTTTGTTTAAAGAAGCCAATACATCCCTTTGAATTTATGACTGGTGGAGGCTACTGTCTCACCAGAAAAAGAAACTTCTGTCCTGACTGCATGTTCCCAGTCTAGAGGCCAATTGGCTCACCAGCTTGCCCTCCCTTTTCTTATGAGCAATCCCTATGTTTACTGTAAAGCCAGATAAGCTGAAATGAAGGTTATATATTGTTGCCTACCCCTGGAGTCTTCTGTAGCAGCGTATGGTGGACTGTGCCTGGTCTACCTGCTACATCAATAGGGTTTGAAGTCTGAAAGACAAGAATAGAGCGTGAATAATACTGTATCACACCAGCAGTACATTTAACATCTCTATCTGATGTTAACAGCATTAATTAGGCCATGTTTGCACTGTGCTCTGAGCACGCATGTTGCTACATTAGTGCTAAATGTTATCTCTTACTGACAGCCAACAGCATTTAACCATCATGTCATCTGATATTATTGAGCAGCAGCAACAGTATTACAGTAGCACCCCTAAGCCCCACTGAAATCACACCCCGTTGTGCTATGCAGTGTGCAAGTGCATGGGAAGAGACAGTCCCTGCCCCAGAAGCTTATTCTTTAGACAAAACAGGCAGGAGGTAGGAGAGAGGACGAGAGAGGTGGCCTGCCTCCCTCCATGTGTCAGGCAGCAACCAGTACAGCAGTCAGGAACAGAACAACTGAAGCATCCTAGTCCCATGAATATTCCACCCAATGGACCATGGCCCCTCTCTGACTGGGGCCAGGTAACACAATGCCTAAACCAGCAACAGCCCATCTATTTGCTTGGACAAGGCAAAATGAGAAACCTTAGAAGGTGCTTGTGGGTCTTTTATAGCTTTGCATTGTTTATCCCATCATTTTCCAGTGAGAATTAAACACCTCATTGAACGAATCCCTGTTCCTCCTCCTCCGGATCCCACCTGTTGCCCTGTCCTAGATGATCCCCAAGAACTCATTTATCTTCTCCCCCTGGCATTCATCCATCTCCCACTCCCAGAGCTCCTGCACCTGGTGCCTCCACACAGCTGAGTGTGGAGGGTTAAACCTCATCCCCCAGGAGATTACTCTGCTCACATTTTAGGTCAAATTATAGTAGATTTCAAACAGTGCAAGGCATGAGTATAATCATGGGCGTGGGAGGGAAGATAGGTTTTCATTTGTCTAAGGCTGGTAACTTCCAGACTCATTAAGAACAGAATTCTCGTGTGCGTGTGTAGGTAAGTCAATGCACTCCCCAGGCAGAGCTGAGCTCTCAGGGCCTCTCTGACAGCTGAGGTATATATAAGGTGGCAAATAAGTTACAGCTATCATACAGGCAAGAGCTTTAAGATCACAACATGTTAATAGCACGGTGTCATCCTGTCCCTTTGTCCCCTGGAGAAAGACGTGAATGCTTCCTCCAGCAAAGTAAACGGAATACTTCTGACCTTTTCAAGTTCTTAGCTCGTGAGAAATGGCCTTTGGGAAACTCACTGAGAAGTTCACCGTCAGCCTGGATTTATGTGCAGTGGACTTGCACAGCTGTAGGCAACGGACACGGGAAGGGGAAATACAAAACCAAGACCTCTGCTTTGGAAAGCGAGAAGTGCAGGACTCAGCGTGCCAAAACCAAGTCATCAGGTCTGTAGTGATCAGGAAGGTTTTAGTCAAACAGCTTGGGAGGGAGAGAGCATGGAAAAAGGATGCAGTAACAATAACTGGAGTGGCTCTGCCTAGCAGTTGAGCTCTGTCTCCTCTAGGAAACTGTAAAATAATGTGCCAAAGTGGCAGATCCACTTTTTAAGCTATCCCTCTCTTTTTCAAATGTTAGATTGTATGTAAATACAGCGCAGTCCAGAGATCAAGTGATGTCAGTGATTAACCACAGCACCAGAGTGTGACCTTGCACTGCTTAAACTCAAGCTAGCAAATGTTGGATGTATCTATCATTAAAATGAGTGAAAAGCTAGTTATAACACAGCACTAGGAACTGCTTAAAAATGTAAAGGGTCTGTGCTCACTTTTCCTTTCTTGCTATGTTAACTGCTTCTCCTTGGCCTAACGGTATTTTACAGGGAGGTGGAATCTGAGCAGCTCTGTAATGAAGATGGAGAGCAGAAGACCATGCCATCGGTGTACCAGCAGCTCCTCATCAAGAGGAAGCAGCCTTATGGCAAAACACAGCCCTAGCTGCCTGCTAGCAGAATTTGGCACTTCCACCTTATTTGTGCAACTCCTTTTCTTGGAAGATCGAGTTCACACCCTGACAACTCGGGGTCTGTAGGGATTCCCTGGCATCTCTTGCAAGAATAACAACAATTAACACTGGCAGACAAACTCCATCAAAGGATGGATGTGTTCTGTCCCTCTTCCTCTCTCTGCTTTGATGAACTGATCCTTTTCTAGGCCTGCGGCCACTACACACAGAACTCCCATTCGGTGGCACTGAGGAAATGCTCCAGCTTCCATTAAAAACATTAAGTTAAGGGGAGAGGTTGTAAGAAGCCTTATTTGCAGCAGTTGCTAATTACTGACTTGCACTGACATCAGGGAGACTGCTGAGGGAAGCACATCCCACAGACCTGCCTGGCATGATTATGGAAACCACCTTCCAAATGCAAACAGGAATGGCCTGGCTACTGTGCTGGTCCTTCAAGCCTTCTAACACAGCAGCAGAGCTCTGTGGAAATGCAGTCCAAGATAAGAAATCTCTAAAATCACAGTATGTGAGGAAGCTAAACGTGTCACCTGACAAAGGAAGTAAGTGCTTCATTTTCAAACAAATACTGTGCAGATAAAGCCCGTTTTTTCCTTGTTTGGAGAGATTTAACAGTTCCGCACATTTATAAATAGTTAATAAAAAGAACATGTCTGGGAGGGGGAAAAAAAGCAGTGCACACCACAGAATTCGCCAAAAATGGGGGTTATCATGGCAACATTTCCAAATGCCAATCAGTGCTAGTTGTAATGACATGTTACAGCTGCAATGCACCTTTCAAACACATTATCTCAAAGAAGCTTGCAGGCATTAATCAACCCTTATAAAACCCACTGCAAGATAACTTTATAGATGAGGAAGCTGAGGAACAGAAGGTTTAAGCGACTTGCCCAAGGTCAGACAGTGTTGGAGCTGGGAATAAAAATTCAGCTCCTTCAAATTGCTCTACCCATTTAGAGCAGTCTCTCCCTATTGTTCCCACACTTATGTAGTCAAATTCTCATTGCTTTTTTTTCTGGGAATAAACACAGTTTATCTTTTGCAATCTCAGACCATTAGATTTATAAAATGATTTGGGACTCATCGGTCTATTACGAGCTGTAAATGTTTCAATCAAATAATGCACTTCACTGTGTGCTTCTCCAGTTTCAGCTGACCTCCCAAGTGAACCACTATATCCTTTTCCAAGGAAGGATCTGTAGTGCCAAGAGAAAATTTCTGCTAAAGTGTTGGCTGCTTTGTGCAGAGGATGCTCCCAGTTCTGTGGGGTGATCGCTTCCAACCCTGGGCTGCGTTTCTGCGGGTTAAATCATGTGCTACAAAATCACCAGAGACACCACTCTGAACACAGTTTCTCTCCCAGCAAAAGAACAAAGCCTTCAGAAGAAGAAGTTTGTACCTTCGGTTGAAATGCTCCCTGAAGTGACCCAAAGGGACCTGAATGTGGAAGCATGGGTGGCATTCCAGGCATTGCTGGAGGATAGGTTGGAAAGAACTACAAAAGAAAAAGAGATGCTTATGTCACAGGATGACTTGAACAATAATGGAGGTAGGTGCCAAGCCTGGCACATACAAAAATAGTACTGTGCTGAGCAAGTGCCACAGTGAAAATACACGCTAAATTTGCTTTCAAAATTTTTCAGAGCAAAGCCAAAACTTGGAAAATGCACTCATCTGATGAATTTTCTAGATAGTGCTGAACGAGTGTGCCTTTAGAAATTGTGGACTATTGCAGGAAGCACAGAGCATAATTTGGGGTTTATGTTCCCTTTTCGTTAACTTCGCATTTTTCTGCAGTTGCAAACAAATCGATCCTGTTTTGAAATGTGACTTGCTTTAATTTTCAAAGCAAAAAAGAACCACAAGATGCTGCACTGCACTCTAAACACAGGCAACATGCACACCACCTTGTAGTTGTGTAGGCTGGGTTAAATTTTGCTTAGGCCTCTCCTGAGCACATACAGCAGTTTTACAAGTCCCAAAACATGTAGTTTTTGTGCTTTGGAGCAGTGGGGAGCACCAGGAAGAAACCACCAGTCTGACTTACTCCTGTGACCTGAGCAAAACCTTGTGAAAGAGCCATGCACTCCGGGCTGCTGCACTGGGAGAAGCACCAGCTGCAAAGATACTGCAATGACCACTGATTGAGCAATTCCTGCGCATTCCCTGCCATCCCAGGCACAGCCATACAGAGCCACAGCAGCAAAAATGCAGTAGACAAGAGATTTAAAAAAAAAATTAAAAAAGCCCAAAGGAAATCTCGTACCTTAAAAAGATAAAAATCAAGATGGGAAAAAAGAGCTTTAGGAATGAATGAACCAAAACACGACTCATCAACTGAAAACAAGCAAAAGAAGAGCAAGCAGAACCACTAACAAAGAAACCAACTGGAAAGGTGGGCACTCACGTTGGAATGTCGAAAGTAGGGGTTGTCTAATTTGGGAGCGTACTTGTCAAACTGGAAAGAAAAGAGAAAAAAAAACAGAAAAGAGGTGAGTTTGGTTTTGGCAGTAGCAGACACATCAGCATTTCAACACAGACAAATAATCATGGCCCGTGTGCACAGCATTGAACAGAGCAGAACTGACTGGTTATTCCACACTCGCTCATCGGGGAGCTCCCTGATTTCCCAAAGCTAACAGAGGAGCCCCTGGGTCTCGCTGGGTGCTGCCAAAGCTCACTGCAGAACCCTGTCTCAGGCACTGCATGAAGAGCTTCCTTCACTGGGAAGAGAGCAGTCCTGACACCTGCAGCACAGCAAAATGTGGGGAAGTTCAGCTCCAGGTCTAGATCTGGGATCTGCCCCTGGATCACTGAACTAGGTCACAGACTAGCAGGTGAGGAACATTTTCCATTAGACCCAACCATCTACTGTGGGGCAGCCAATACCAATTCCTCTTTTTCTGGGTTCCTGTAAGAACCAAAATTGTTTGGGAAAGGGCTTGATTGCTTTAGATGCACAAATCTTGATATATTCCCCTTCCCCTGCAAAAGGGAGAGTGCCCCAGAGAAAAGATGATTGCTAACCTTTCCCATTCCAGCATGGGGTTTTACCACCTCCATGTGTGTAGTCTGTGCCCCATTTGTCTTGTACCATCTCAGAAGCAAAACCAAAGCACAAACACATTGCATTTCTGAACAGTATGTACATTCTGCTGGGGAGGAGGGAGCAGGGAAGAAGGCAGGGAAGGGAGCTGTAGGACCCCATGAAAAGCTGCTTATTTGGCAAGTCAGCTGCTGTTTCACACTCCTCTATGTGCAGGAGAGTAGATTTGTAATTTCATTAATTACAGTTATTACTGGAGCCATGTCCCCTCCAGTGTAAATACCATAAATTACCAAACACATGCAGCTGTAAATTTCAACACTCCTCTCTGGTGTTGGGATTAGCAGCCCTGATCTAGTGGAATATAAGAAGATGTGAGTGAAATATAACAAAAGAGCCTTGCAAGTTGTTTTTGGTCTGAAGGCTGACATCAACGGGCACGGGTGGGAGGGAGGGAGCTGTTCGCAGGCTCGGCTATCAGAGTTCTTAAATAACACAGGAGACTTCTGAGAAAAGATTCAGGATTGTTTTACACGGCCCGAGAAAAGAAGGGAAAGTGTTTACACATGAGTACATTGTGTAAACACCTGGGGCTGGATTTTGGGTGGATGATATTGCTTTTAATTGTCTCACTGCTAAGCAGATTACAACCCAAGAATGTCATCGGGCAGTCAGCAGTGGGAAAGTGAGAAACACTATGCTCCTTGAGTCCTTGGTAGTTCTTCCCAAATGCTGCTCTGGCTGTTGCTCCTGGTATTTGCCAGCCTTAGCAGAACAGGGTTATTTCTGCATTTTGGACACAGTGTGAAACTGAGAGGGGGGGGAAAAGCTAAATCTTGTGCTTTCAATCTCACAAAGTAATTGCCAGAAATGGGGAGAGAGTGCATTTTAAAGTACTGACAAAATCCATTTGTAGCAGATCTCTAACAATTTTGTAACAGTTGCAGCGAAGTCCTGTTGTGTTACAAGCAAATTCAGTGACAAAATACTTATTACACCGTCAGGAGGATCTCTCCCACTAGAACCAGCCACACACAAATTAGTGGTTGTTGATGTAATCAAGTAATAAAATGGCAAAATCGATACAGATTAGAAATCAGGAGGAAGAGGGACAAAACTCGTATCGGATGAGATGCTGCACTGTGGTGAGAGCTCTGGGTGAGCCAGCACAGTCTGCCTGCACTGAGCAGTTGTGGGGACCGTGTCTGGGACTGGAAGCCACCCATCTTGTGGCATCCTTGTTGGTGTCTTTTGGTGTGTCATGGCAGCTGGCTCTGGGAAAAGGGGGAAAAAAATACACACCACAACACACGAAAAGGAAACTAAAGGGACTCTGGACTTGTCTCGTGGGTGCTGTATCTGCTCATGGGTAGCAGCATGGGGGACCCAGAGGCTTGGTGTGGAGGCTGTGGATGGAAAGGAGGTCCCTTCAGGAGTGCTGAAGGGCGGGGACAGCACGCCTGGCTGAAATGAAGAGGGCTGGGTTTTGTTTGACAAGAGCGGGTTAGGCTTTTTGACCAGAGATGCTCTACTTATCCTCACATTTTGGGCTGGGGTACGCACCATGGGAGGTGCAGAGGGCGGCATGAGCGGCGTCTGGGGCAAGCTGGATGGAAAAGGAGTGAATGTGTGCTGGTGGGTGTGTTGGTGCTGATGCGTGTGTTGGTGCTGGTGAAACTCCGCTCTCAGCAGCGGCACCGGGCCAAGTGAGGCAGCGGCCCGGTCCGAACTCTGAACCAAAAACCGGTTGTTCAGCTCTTGCCTGAGCAGTTCGTGATCTAGAGGAGAGAGAGAGAGAAAAAAAAAAGACACAGAGGCCCGTGGGCCTGTGAGTACCACAAAGACGGAGGAGAAAGAGTCAATATTCACCTGGCATTCCCTGTTTCTGCAGGTCATGCTGTGGTGGTTTTCTACGTGAGGACTCATTGGTGGAGGTAAGAGAGATGCCTGTGACAAAGTACCAATCAGAATCCCCGAATGAGGCTGGCAATACATGATTGGTTGGTTGAATGATATCAACAGGCTGGTATCTAAAGGCAAGAGAGAACACCATGAGTCATCACAGCAGAAAACAAAACACGAGAACACCGTGAGGCAGCACAGCAGAAAACACGAGAACGCCGTGAGGCAGCACGGCAGGAAACACCGCGGGGCGCGACCTCCGCCCGGCCCCGCCCGCGCACCCCGCCCCACCCCGCCCCAGGACACTCCTCCTCCTCCTCCCCGGCACCGAGGGGTCTCTGTGATCACACCTCGGAGCTCCGGTCCCACGCTGCGGTGGCCGGGCCTTCCCGCACCAGAGAGGTGCTGGGGATCCTCGCCCCGTCTGGAGGCCCAGAGCTCGCTCTGAAATGAGCCATACTGACCTGCTTCCGCCGGAGGGGAGACCCACAGGCAAACACACACACACTGGTAATGGATGCTGGGCCTAACACGTGTGTTATGTGTTTATGTCAGGCCCTCTAAATATACATACTTAAGAGGTAAAATTCTGACAAGATCTACAAGTGAGGTAACCATGGATTTGGGTGGCTGGAAACTACCTGCTCGGACAGCCATTCCTCAACAGATCCTCCCCCTCTCCTCAGCCCCAAGACATGCACACAGTGACCAGAAACATCCATCAAAATCGAGGCCTTCTTTGCAATAAGCGTTTTTTGAGACCTTAAATACCGAGCAGCCCTTTCCTCAATTTCTAACAGGCTGTAATTCTCATTTTTTGTCATTGCCTCCAGGATTTTCTCCTGTGAGAAAATACAAAGGAGGAATCAGTGGGAAGAGGAGAAACATTGAACTGGCTCAAGATGTCATGAAGGTTGCAATGACTGCTGAAACAAAACGTTCCATCATATGACGTGGCCTCTTCTCAGCATCTTCCTCTGGAATAAAAACTTCCACTGAATGTGAATGTGGTTTAGGGCAGTGGAAGATACCAGCACTTTAGAAATTACGTGACTGAAGACAATAAGGACCACTGTCTACTTGCCCAAAATGTCTGCTGGTATCAATTAAATCCATCTGTGGCTTTGCCTAAAAACTTCAAACAGGGATCAGCACTCAACATTATATATTTTCTAAGCAAAGAGCAACCTGTGCCCAAAGCTGTGGATGACATACACTCAGTTCTGACTGACCTACTTGCTTCTGAATTTACATGAATCCACTTATTTCAGTGTAACACCCCTTTCAAACTACAGCTCTGAATACAAAGGGGCAAAAGAACACCTGCACTTTAAAGTTTTATTTCATGTTCTGCAGGGGTTTCTTTAAGTTCAATTTTCTACAGTAACATTAGAAATGTCTAAATCAATCACTTTCTGAAGTGATGTGGTTAAGATCTTTAAAAACAGGCACACTGATGGGGAACTTCAAGGTCTCTACTACCACTTAGAAGCCTACATCCAATCGAAAGTCACATTTCAAAGCAAATTTTGGGTGCCTAAGTCATTTGCTTTTCAGTAATAAATGTACTGCTAAGAGTAGGTACTGTGTACTGCTACAATCATTATAATAATTCAAAAGCAGAAAGTATATATACTTGTGATACTGAGCCTAAGGCACTGGAGCAAAACAGTCTATAATGGGTTCTTCTTGGATTGAGCAAATAAGAAAAAAACCCCACAGGCTGAAAGCACTTAGGTCCAAAACCTAACCTCTTTAGAGAATATGAGTATGATTTCATGTGTGCGTGTGTTTACGCATTTAAATCTGGCATGACTTAAAGAAACTGAATCCTTCTCTTAGCATCAAGATAATCCACTTCTCTGGAGGGAGAGATAAAAGCGAGTTGGCAGTTCTAAGTGCTCTGATATCCAATTTCTTTAAGAGACTTGAAGTCAGACTGATAGATTTGCAGCTGGCTCCAGCCCATAGCCCTGTACCACAGCTTTGGCCTCTGTCAGCAAAAGGAAAGGCCTGGAGATGTCTGGAGAAGCAGTGTGGCACTCGGAGGAGTGGCTGCTTCATAGGAAGGACGGGATGGCCAAGGAATAACCCGGCTCTGTGCGGGGCTCTGAGCAATGTCAGGGTCACAACTAAGTTCTTGTATCTGCCAGTGATGCCTCATCCATCAGGTCCAGTCATGTAACAACACAACCAGGAGCAGAGAGCCTGAGCAGCCCTCTGGATGCCCAGACACCCCTGCTGTGTGTGCGCACGTGAGGCGGGCATGGCCCCAAAACGTCAGTCCTGCTCTCGGTGCCCTCGCATTCCGAAGAGAAGAGACACAGACCACTGTTTCCTCGGTGTATCCTACATCAGAGCAGCCTTGGTGCCCTTGAGCAGAGGGCAGAAACCCACGCAAGGGTTGCTCCTGTGTTACTTGTATTAGCTTTAGGTTTCAAAGGGAAGAAATGCCACCAGAAGCGCATTCCTGTCTCGCTCTTCAGGGCTGCTCAGAAATATTGTTTGCTTTTAAGAAACTTTTATGTGAATGACAACAGAAGCTCCTGGCTCTGCAGCACTCTGTATTGATTTTATGATGTGCCACTTTGCAGGCATTTCATATAGTGCAGACAAGAGGCATTTCACTGTCTGCAGGGTTAGACGCCCAGACCTTTCCCTCCACTAACTTAGGCTTCTCCTACTTAAATTGCAGGAGAAATCCTTTTAGTAGGAGCAAGACTGTTACTGTTTCCTGGCAAGCTGCTGAATGTGAATAGGTCACTTGATCTTGCACCTCCTGAAGTTAATGGTGAAAACATACTTGCTTTCAGTGACTGCAATATCATGCTTTTAGTGAGCGCTTTGCTATTTCCTTTTGCAATGCTTTCTAAGTCTCCATCACAGTAGTCCTTTGCCTTAAACAGGGGAAGCAATGAATAGGTCTCCCACAGCGCTGCCAACATCTTCCCAGCCATGTGGTTGAAATTCTAGATGGTGCCAGGGCCCGTGAAAGCCTCCAACTTTGGCCTATGTGGTCCTGCCTCTGGCTAGGAACCCACAGCACTTTTGGCTATCACAGTTCTGAGAGCTCACTTTGGACCAATTCATGTTTTTTCTTTCACTTAAAGAAGCAGTTATAAATAATGAGACATTACTTAGCTACTGGAAGAAAAAAAAGGGGGTGCAAGGCCATCAGATTTTTCCACAGCAAATCTGCCCTTTCCTTATTCCTTTAACTGACTTCATAGGAAACACAGGGTGCGCTTTTTGCAAAATGCTTGTCCTGTTTAATCCCTGCTGAGTTAGTTGTGGAGTCAAATGCCAGATCAAAAGGAGGCCCCAGCAAGTGAAAGTTGCTGGGAAGTCTCCAGCTGCCAGGGTCTCTTCCAGGGACAGCTGTAGGCTAATGGATAAGCCATAAACAGGGCGTTCAGGGCAGAAGTGACAATATAATGGGGGCCAGGGTGAACAAAGGAAACTTTTTAAAAGGATGCAAAGATTGTGAGAGTTGAACAGCAGAGCTTGTCAGCTGAGCTGCCCCTGACTCGGTCAGAAAGGCCGTGGAGCTGTGGACACAGAGCACTGGTGCTGCTGCAGGGAGAGGATCCTGCTCTGCCAGCAGGATGTGCTGCTGGCTGAAGGATCAGAGCAGGGGATTCAGTCAGATTCAAGTGTTCAGTTACAACAACTGTCTGGGACAATTAGAAACAGTATTTTCACATCAGTTCCAACAGTAGCAGCTTTCATTAGAGTGGGGAGAGAGGAGAAGGGGAGAATGGCAAACTCCACATCAGTTCCCCGTTAATGTAAAAAACGCCTGATGACTGGAATGCCACACTGCACAACTCACACCCTAAAAAGGACCTTTTTCTTTTTTAAATTTTTGTTCTGAAGACTTCTTATAGGAAGCTACAGTGCTGTGTCTACAATCCCTCATCTGGTGAAGCACGTGCAGGTGTCCTACCTGTTTCACGAGCACTGCCCCAGTCCCAGCGCTCGCTGCCCGCGCAGGGCTCTGTGCCACGGGGTTGTACCTGCCCACCAGCCAGCCCATCTCTCCACACCCTCCAGCGCATGCACGGCAGATCAGCCCTGGCAGAAGAAGGGAACCTACCCGCAGGGTGCCCTGGTATCACGAGGCTGTTGGTGGGTAACGCTGGTGGAGGTGGCAGCGTGGGTGGGGTGGCGAACATGGCCGGATGGTGCTGGTGCTGGGTCTGCGATCTGAGAGAGAAGTGCGAGGTAGCAAGATTGGAGATGGAGAGGGGCAGAGCCGGGCCGGAGGAATGGTGAGGAGGAATCTGGGGCGACAGGGGAAGGTGTTTCGGGAGGCTGATGCTTGTTGCACTACTAGCACTGCTGCTCCGGCTGCAGAGAGAAAAAGATGGGAGGGAGAGGGGGGAGAGAGACAGAGAATGTTACCATACAAGACTGAAACAGTGTAAGAATACACTGGCAGGAACACCACAACTATGAACACCCATCTCCCTAAGCTATGCTTTTGCTTGTCTTAATGGCAATGGAGGCAGTTAACGAATCTTAATGAACTTCTCTGACGGGCAGGAGGGGCCTGGGGCCCTCAGGAGTGATGTTCCCTCTGGTGCTTCAGCCCTCGTGGCTATCTTTGAGATGCTGGTGATGGCCACAGAGGCAGCTGGATTTTGCACCTTTCTTTAGCCTCTGATGACCTTGCAGTGGCCATGGATGTCCTTAAGATCACGTGATGCAATGATTCAGATCCCTTTTTCTGTTGCTCTGGGTGTGCAGAGCTGCACAGTGCCAGTGACTCTGGGACCACGTTGTACCTGGTGTGCAGCTGCAGTCACACAAACATGTAAGGGCACACCATGCTAATAGTTTTTCTCACAATAATGTGCATTTTACATGTTCTTCTATTATTATTACTACACTGCAAATGATCTAAGTTTTGTGGGCTGAAACACACTATCACTGCAGTTAATAGTTGTGTAATTCCCACAATACTGATTATTTGTTCCAATCTAAACCTCTGAGAGATCTTGAATAGTTTGAAATTTTATTCACCATTTATACTGTGGTGGCATTTACACGGTAAAACCACAACAGACCTTAAGTATGCAGGATACTATGAAATACACATTAATGGCAGCTATCTGTATTCATATTCTGACCTTTGTGCAGCCAAATATTATGCTTTAAATCAGTTTTCTCATCTTGTTTAAACAAGCTTAGCTCTTGTTTGGGAAGCAAGGCATGTTTTCTGTACCAGCAAAAAGACTATACAGGTTCCAGTTGACTGACTAAACTCTTTTCTCTAGAAATGTTTTATCCATACCATTTTTGCCCATCCCACTTACTGGATGGAGGCAATTTAAACAGCAGAGCTAAGCCTCCTGTTAGATCTGGACATGTTAGATGGAAGCAGATTTCTCAGCCCATGTTCGATGGGACACAGCCTTCTCCAGTCCAGGTATCCCTCTTTTGATGCTGGTGAACCAAAAAAACTGATAACTAAGAACACACATACTTCAGTGGAAGTACTTCTGAATATGAAACAAGAGTGTTTTGCTCAAACTGAAACCACCTTAAATTTCTAAGGCGAGAATTGGCCAGCTCTCCCAAGACAGTGCAAAATTCCTCTAGAAACTGGACTGAAAAGAACACATGCCTTTCTCCCATAACAGGAGCATTTATCACGTGTTTCAAATGCATTGATCCACCACTGCTGGAAAATCCAGCCTGTGGAGTGAGCCCACAAAGCCCAACATCCAAACACGGACCATCTTACCCAGACGAGCGCTCGTCTCACCTATTCCTACCCCACGTGAAACAAGCTCGAGCCCAGCAGCAGCATGAGGATGACACGAGTGTCCCTTCCCCTACCTGATATTGTTGAGTCCGTTGTGGGCCACCTGGTGATGCACTTGGTAGTTGAGAGGCGGAGGGATGTGGCTCGGAGGCTGGCTCCGAAGGTCAGGGATTAGCTGAGGCTGCGACTGCGGCCGAGGTTGAGGTTGTGACTGTGGCCGAGGCTGCGGCTGAGGCGTGAGCCTTGGTGGTGCTGGTGCTGAAATCACTGGCTCCTTCTTCAACAGCGGGCTTGCTCTGGCACTTGACGTGGGCGCTGAGGAAGTAGAAGTCACAACGGCAGCTACTGGCTGGGGGCTGGGGATGGGCAGGGCGAAGGGCACGTCGGTGCTCAGTTCCCGGCTCCGCTCTAGCCCAGACACCTTTGGGACATTGGCTGCTTTCGCTTCTGGCTTGTCATTCAAGGTGGGACCTGATGGAGCAGCGAGAAAGAGAACAAAGCGCACGATGAAAGGTTTGCATTTCGTTCCCTGCTTGGTGGAACACACGCCTGGGAAAAAACAAGTCATGTTGGAGCTCGTGGGAGCGTCGTGGGAGCACTGCTGCCACAAGATGGATGTGTGTTTGTGTCTGTCCTTCCGCTGTCCTTGACTGGCCAGTCTACAGTACTTTCAGCATGTGTGTGAGAGACTTAGCTGTCATTAAATGAATGCAGCATACTACAGAGAACATCCAGCTCTGTGACTCCTTCCGAGTCCCAAGGTTGGGTACAGCAGGAGTGTGAACATGTCTCAGGTTACTGCTACAGTATTTCCTGCTCCATGAAGTTTTAAGGCTGATAATGAACTCATGAACACAAGCCTGACCATTATGACATTTCACTTTCTCAACGCTCTTTCAGGGTAACCCACGTTGCATTTAGGCTCAGCTCCAGCTATGACACACCGACCCAAGCACTAATCATTAGTGATAACCCCACCTGCCTTCTGGGGAGACTACCTGGGATGTCTGCGTGGGAAGTTCAGTGAGCACCCAAGTGTAGTCCTGCTCACCCTAAGTAGTGCACGCTGTAAGCATGGCACGCCAAAACATCAGGAATACTGTGACCTTGTAAAATGCACAGTGGGAATTCCATACGGAATTACTCCTCCTCTGATGCCAAATACTGCTGTTTTTCATAATTAAGTTAAACAAAGCAGCCCAAAGGGTTAAAAGGCTGGAAAGGGAAAAGGGAGGAAAGGAGAGATATTTCAGATCAAGCAGTATCCAAAAGGTCAAAGACAACTGAAAAGACCAACATGAAAGCAATTCAACTCCCACTGTAACTCCCTTTTTGACCTAATCTGTGTATCCAAGAAAAGCTCTTCAAGGGTTACAAGAACTGATGCTGTGGATGTGTTTCACATGCACATGTCCCACCCTGCACACACAGCTCTTCTGACTGTTAGGATATGTGGTTTTGTGACCCACCAAAACGTGTTGGGGGCTGTTTGCATTCTGCTGGCTTTCAGACATGCGAGAGATGCTACCCACTCTCATTAACATGCTCCCAACACCCTCACAAACAAATTCCACCTTTGAAACTTTCCCATCTCATCAAAGGACTGAGCCAGTTCCTGATGTAGGAGGTGGAAATAACACACAACACACACCACGAGCTAATTCTGGCCGTGCAGATGCTCTGACCAGGCGTTTGTGAACCAGCCCAGGCAAGGCCAGCGCCCTCAGTGCTGCTCTGAGGACCTGAGCACCCTCGTGCCCGCGGTAGATGAGAGGAGGACAGCGATGAATCACAGCCTGCAGCACACCAGCTCGTGTTCTGTACCCAAAGTGCCCACGTGGGGATGGCATCTCCTTCCCTGAGATAAAAGACAGCTTCCCACACTGCTTCTGGCTCTGCTTGCACTCTCACCATAGCACCATTTCCTTCAGCCCTCAATCAATCAAGTCATCACTACATATGTATAAATTCAGAACATGAGAAGACGAATGGAAACATATGAACCATATTTATCAGTTGAAAATGTCTGAGGTCTTGTGGCCTCAAACCCACAAGTAACAGGAAAAGAAGCCTTTCCAAACACCAGTGTTTTGGCTGGCAAGAACTACTATCAACCCTGTACTTTACAGCACCTTATACATCTTTACAGGTTTGACACAATGTCTGGAGGTCCTACATTATTCTCTACAATAAATATAAGGCTAACTCTCATTTCAGTGAATTTGTTTTTCAAATATGAGTTCATGCATCACAGGTACCCTGGTTGTGAGATGTAACTAGACTTGGTTCCAATGCTACTTAGAATTTATTTCTAGAATCAAATTCTCATCGCTCTTGTGCACCATTATTTTTTATACTGCCACCTATGTTTGTAAATGTTCCTCAGATTTTATTACTAACAATTGAAAAATTGTCATTGCCTAGTCAAGCCAGGCCTCCCCACACTGCTTTTTGGAGAAAGTGTATTCCCAGCTGTAGATCCCACTGTTTTTCAGGAGCTACCCATTAAAAGCAACTGGGTTTCATTCCAGAGCAGAGGTTTCCTCAGAGCCCATTAGCTCTTTCTACCCAACAGGCCTCCTCCTACAGAGTTAAACTTCATATTGGGTAATTATGGGCAATGTAGACTAATGGTGTATATTCAAAACACACTGGCACCACAAAAGTTAGTTGAGTAAAAAGTCAATTAGATCCAAAACAAATCAATGAAGTCCCACATTAAAAGCAGCTGTTTGACCAGTTTTATGTACAACTATCGATTCCCTGTGGTTTCAGCATTAGTTCTCATTTGCAATTTTCTCAAAGCAAAAGCTCAGGCTCCCTTGCTGACTGAATTGACCAGCCAGCCTGGTTGTTTGTTAGTTCTAGGGGTACATGACTAATTTCTGCTGCCAACTCCCATCTCCCAGGCTGCAGGACTGCAATGGTTTTGTGTTTCATTTGAGCCAGTGGAATCCCCAAGCCTTCTCAGCCACCACCCAGGAATGGGTAAAGCCCCGTGTTTTGGTGACTTGCCATTTCTCTTTCTGATGGCTGCCATGCACACATGGAAGTCTCTGAGCTACCTTGCCTGGAATCCCTCAGAAAGTTAATGATTTTAGCAAGAGATGTTGCCCGTTCTGATCAGGGTCTCAAACTCTGCAGTTTCTCCATAGTATGCTTGAATATCCCTCCTAAGGGAACTACACTCTTGTGTGCCCAAGCTGTGACCAGGCTGAGTGCTGCTCACATATGGAGATGTCCTAAGGAAAGCAACCAAATATTCGCTTTTGTGCAAGGTGGATCAGGTTGCATTGAGATCCTTTCAGAAATTTCTGTTCTTGGGCTCCTCATCGAGCCCTTCTGAGCAGATGGACCCATGGAGCTGAGCACAACTGCCCCAACAAAAACACAGGCCCACCCGACCATGCCACAGCGTTCTAGAGGCAAAAATGTGTTTATTTTTACCAAGTCCTAGAGTAATTTTCATGCTTAATGATAACAGGCTGAGCCAATTTGACAGTCAGCTCCAATAATTCAACCTTAATTAAACCTGAACGCATGTCAGTTCAGCTTGTCCCTTCACAGGAAATCTGACATTTGTAATGATTCATGTTTCAGCCATGCTATGGGAAGGCTGGATCACATCTGCCATTCTCCACCATGCAGAGCGCTACCCCTTTTCAGCATGCCAACTTTTGTTTATTTTCTAACCAAACATTTTGGACTTCTTCCATTGAGAGGTTTTCTTAAATGCACAGACAGTGAAACATGTCTTGATCTCGGGGATGAATGATGACTGAGTGCAAGAGACAGGGGAGGGAGGGCTGAAACTGCTCTAACAAGAAAAATAACAACAACCTGGGATTAGTAATTCTTGCCTCCTTGATCAACTAATTTGTTCATTTGGAGCGTTGCAAAATGTTAACCTTCCTACGTCTTGGGCTACATCCAATTCCAGCTTAGGCTGGCAAAGATGAAAACTTCACAATTTTTAAAAGCACAGAGAGCTTTCGCTAGTGCTGGTGTAAATCTGCAGAAATCAGAGGTGAAGCTTAAGGGAAACCCTAAAGTCAACTACAGTTTAAATTGCTGTATAAAGACGGTTTCAGAAGGAGTTACCTGAACCTGAAAGACCATCAGCCAATATCCCATGTGAAACTTGCCTGAATTCAGAATCTGTGACTGGAATAACCATGCATTGCCCATCCCCAGGGCTGTACAGGGTGACTTGCCTGCCAGTGTGTAACTACATGGCATCGAAGGCTAAACACAATACAGAAAGTCCCAGACACAAATTAAACCTTTCTGTTACAGGAATTTGCTTTCAAGCTGATTAAGAGTAGCTCAAGTGCAAGGGATTAAACATGTAAAGGCTGCTTTGAGAACTCCAATAAGCAGTTGCTGTGTTATACAAACAGTACTTAGGGCAACAGCAGTTCCAGCCCTGCCTCTTGCTCTTTGCAAGCTGCTGGTTGCTGCTGAAAGGAGACTGTCAACACACGTACAATGTGATTGGAAATAATCTAATCTTGCTTGCACGCCTTTCCTTTGTCTCTTGAAAAAAAGAAAAGTGGAGTCATTCAGACGGCTTTCTGCAGTCTCCCTGCAGCCTCCCTCGTTGCATTCAAACAGCAAGGGTGACGGGGTGATGTGAGAAAGAAATTCCTCTCCTACATCCATCAATGACATCTTTACCAATGGCAATTTCCCAAGAAACACAACAAGCACCATCTGCAGCCCATCTATCCACCCCGTACACATCCCTAAAAACAGACACAGGCCAGGCTGGCTATGATGAACCCTGCTCCATATTACAATTCCAGCAAGAAACGCTGCAAAAGCATCACCACAGGAATTATATGTGGCAAGAAGCTGAGTATTTCAGAGCGTGTTGATGAGTCCCAGAGAAGAGTTTGGAAGCATCAGCAAGGGGAACTAGTAAAGAAAAGCATGACTTTACAGCAGTAGGTCAAAACAAAGAAGTAACTAAAGGAGTGTATTCAGTGAACATCAGTAAACATTTAGTGTTTTATTATATTTTATATTGAATTTTAAGACTGCTGCATAATGTATTGTGGATATGCAACACAACATAAGCACAAGATTGCATTGGCAGCGATAACACTGACACTGCTAGAGTGCTTACAAGTGAAAATCAATATTTAAGTGCTAATTCTTTATCCCTAGCTGGCTTTTGCTTTTATATAGATGGCTTTTTCATTGCATTTTAGGAGGGTAGCACTACTTAAGACATTAAATGATTATAGGCTGGTTTGCAAAGGCAAGGCAAGCAGAGCGACAATACAGAAGCACCCAACACATGGGGCACAGAGTTCCTCCAGCTATTTTAACACAAATCAGCTCAAGATAAAAAATAAAGACCTGGGACTTGCACATCTAACTACTGTCTGGAAGGGTCCATGGTGTGTAAAGTGAATGATTTTTAGCATTGAGAAGCAAAGGCCAAGTTGCCATCGTGACAGCAGAACTACACCCGTTAGGCTGCAGCAAAACAACGTTCTCCTGTGACATGGGCTCCTCTGAACACCACGGGCTGCTGGTGGGCTCTCCATGAATAATTACAGTGTTTTCTCACAGAGGAAAGTAAGCTGAGTCCGAGCACAAACCCTCACACCTGGCTCTGAGCCTGCACTGCCGAGCTGGCCTTTGTTCCTGGCACTGCTCCCCCAGCCCATCCCTGAGACCCAGCGCTGCCTTGGCTTCCAGCGGGAAGCTCCTTCCCAGCCCGCTCTGGATTCGGCCCCTATCACTCAGTTCATTTGTACAGAGCTGTCTGTCAAGTCACATCGCTTTGCTGCAATCTGAAACACCCTCCCAACAGCTGCCACTATCAATTACTCTCCCAGACAGCCCTGACTATCAGGAAGAGAACTGGAGCGAGCACTTGCCAGTTTTAATAAACTGTGTTGCCCAAGTCATTTAACCTGCTAGATTGCTGTATGCTGGGGCTGTAACAAGCCTTCAGCTTTTCAACCCAGAAGAAAGCAGCAATGGCAAAAAGCTGTCAGCTTGGTCCTCAGAATTAACTTCCAAGGGTGTCTTCCCCCAGCTTCCCTTCCGAAGCGCCCGAGTTTAAAAGTGAAATATCTTCAAGTCATTTTCATAATGTCACGACACGGAAAGCAGCTCACATTTTTAACAGAACCAGCAACTCCTGGGAGTGAAGGGCTGACATGCTCCACGACTTTCATGTTAGGAGCACTCCTGAGCAGAGAGAGCTCCTCTCACACCCACATGGACATGACCTGTGGGCACTCCCCAGTGCTGGCTCTGCACATATCCCTCACCACCATCCCAGCCAGGGGCTCCAGGATGCCCTGACCACCTCCAGTTACAGTTTCTCTCCCCATCAAAAACTCAAACCGGCAAATTCACATTTACTTCGGTTCTTTCAGGACCAGTAGGAAAGATTTCCTACAGAAACATTTATTTAAAATCAAAACACTTCCATCCAGATCAGTGTTTTCAGTTTGTGGCTCACATATATACCAAGATGTGAACTTTAATCAAAAAGAAAAGGTCTACCATCATTAGGATTAAATTGGCACACAGGAATCTGCACATCCACCAGAAAGCTTACTGGACTCTGCAAATCAAAAAGAAGATGCAGACCCACTATGCTAAATGTTTTCCTTGGCCAGCTCCAGAGATAAGAGCCTTTGTTGTGAAAGCTTGCAGCACAGAAAGGTTTCACCCCCTCCCCCAGAAACTGAGAGCAACAGCATCAGGACCTACGGACTTGACGCCGATTTGCTGCTTTATGGTTCTTTAATGGGATGTTTTATTCCTGGAGATTTGGGAGCTTTCCATGCTCTATCGAGGCATGTTAGCTGGAAGCACACATGATGACACACCAGGGCTGCAGGAGCCGAATGAAAATGGGTGCCAAACACAAGGATTGGGGCCACAGCACAAAGAAGGAGGATCACCATTCAAATCCCCCCGAAGTAAGTCACACTGCATTTCCCCAGCAATGCTGCTTCTGGCAAGGTCTCAATGCAAAGCTGAAACTGGATTTGCAGCTAAAGCACCTACTGTAGATGCTGGCACTGTAATGAGATTGAAAGTTTCATACAGGCTTTTTAATCCGGGGCTATAATGGTGGATCAAACGGGTTGAATCTCCTCAGTGCTGCTCCTAAGCAGATGCTGAGTGCCTACAAACCAGTGACATAGAAGCCACTCTATTTCCCTGGCCAGAAGACATTGCTAAAGCTTCTTGTAGTTACTAAAGGTGTGTTTGTCTTGTTTGGTTCTGGTTTTTTTACCTGTGATGGCACATTGTGCCCCTCATCCAAATGACAGACGCAACACGGTAAATAAGCTGTTTAGAAAGACACCCCTCCAAAGATGAAAGCAAGCAAGCACACATCCTCAGCTCCAGATGGAAGCTTTTAAACAGACAGAACTGCTATATACCAAGGAATCTTATGATTTTAATTAGGCAAACAAGGGCAAATAATAAACCATCAACTACTACATTACAGGAGAAAATGTACTACTTTTGCTGTTTGAAATCCTTATTGATTCCCATCTAGCCTGCGAGTGAGTTATTAATCACTCCAATTAAATCATGAACACAGGTCTTTACGCTGAAATTGAACCCCCAACAATAGATCAATAACTCAAACCTCCAAGAGCAATTACTGCTCAGCATAATAGAGCAGCCTGTTACAGAGAGCTCCATGCAGACCACAATTCCCTCTGTCATATCCTTCACAGGCAGTGCAAACAAACTGGGAAAAGAAAGATTTTATAACTATTATTTTCAAAATAAACAGACATCTGCTTAGAGTTACCTAATCTCTCTCACATCACAGAGGCAGATCTGCCAAGGTCACATTGGAGACATGATTACATTTTTTCACAATTTGTTATTCTAGCAAAGCCCTGATAAGATTGAACTATTGAAGTTCACACTCTGGTTTAATTTCAAGAGGTTAAATGCCAAATCCTTTTCTTATTGCTACAAGGAAGGGATCTGCCAGGCTGCATAATACCCTGTGTGGGCTAAGACAACAATTTTGTTTCATCTGCACAGTCTTATGAAGGTTTTGACTTTATTTTTTTTTTTAAATGACATCAGAGAACTCCAAACTCCCAAAGAAATGATTTAAAGTAAAATCAGAAAGTGAGATTATTCCGGAGGAGCGTGAATGACCTTTCAGATCGTCCAGCCTGGAGAAGTTAAGTCAACGTCTGGCTGAGAAAGCACACTTGCTAACCAAAACCAGAAAAAGGCAGGAAAGAACATTCTGAAACACCAGATCATCTCTGCTGGGAACAGGAGATGATTGTCCTAACCAGCCAAGCGTATGCAGGGTCACAAAAATTCCCATCTCTGCCTTGGAAGACAACTGATGCTTGTCCTGATGTAAGGAAAAGAGGAACCATCCTCACTCAGGCTCTCCAGTGCCCTTTAACTCCCTGTCCTTTCCAGGTGAGAGCCGTTTTTCTGCACACATCCTTGCTTTGACAGGCTGGCCCCTTCCAGCAGGCCCCTGAGCCCAATCCATCACCCTTCCTCAGGGGAGCTATTGGCAGCCAATTAAGTGGTGATGGACCCACACCACGGAGCTAATCAAGATGAGTTCATACCCTACCCTTCAGCCTAAGGGCACTGGCTCCTGTCCACCATGAGTGTCACATTACTGCTGCTTCCCTTGTCACTCACTGTTGGATATGCTGGAACAGCCTTGGACAAGGCTCAGCACACACATGGAAAAATGACACCAGATCAGGCAATGCAAGAACAGGAGCAGGTAAGGGGGCAGACAGGTAAAGGCCAACAGACTGCAGCAAATGTCAGCAAGAGGGAAGAGCGTTTCAACCAAAGGCTGCTGCAGGTTCTGCTAGAGGCAGGTCCTCTTGCATGGAAACACAGTGGCATCAAGCTGGCTGTGCAGCCCTGGAAGCCAGCAAAACATCCACAGGACCAGCAGGAGGGATGTGCAGGGAACACGCAGAGCACAGAGGACTGAAGATGCCATGGAAGAAAACTCACCTGGAGATCTTTGCTGAAGAGCCACAAAACCTGCCCATTCCCCACATGCTTTGTGCCTTCCAGACCCACTGTTACAGCACGTTGTTCAGGAGGCTCTGTGCTACATTCTGCCATTTAAATTTTTAGGGATAACAAGGACAGCAGCGATAATTTCTGCTGGATTTCAGTCTGCAGTGGTCCTCGCTAGTCGTCAGACTGCAGAGGACCCACTGCATGCAACGTGTGCAGTCAGTATGTGAAGTGCCAAAGCTGCTTTTCTGGCCCAGGGAAGCCAAACCTCAAAGACACAAAAGGGTGGAAAACAGATCTGTTTAGAAATGTCCTCAGTAACTTCACTAAGGTCCACACCTGATGTTATGGCTGGAGTTCTGAGAATGGAAAGTTCTGCTGCAAGGTCACACAGTGTCTGCTGAACAGGCACTGAGGGGAGGGACTGACCATGCACAAACAAGCAAAATCCCATCTCGTTTATTTGTTATGTCCAGCCCTCACAGTTCAGTAACTGCTGTCACATTAGTGCTAATACACTTATAATTTGTGAAAACAACACTTGAGATCGAGTGCTTGTCAAGTGGGGCCACTGCCTTCCAGCCAGCAGCTCCTCATACCCTGCAGTCTCCCACTGCCCTCCCTCCGCATTCCCAGGCTCCAGGAGGCACCTTCCAGGGAGATCCCTCCCCTGGATTTAGCAGCAGCACATCACTACTCTAAATCAACACGTTTAGCTGTTACCAAATTGCCTCCATTTTGCTGGCAGTTGTGCAGTAGCACCTCTTTCCATTAACCTGGTTGAGAATCTAGGGTCAAGATGAAGAGAAACTGGAAGGATTTCCCTGCAAGTTCAGGAGCAATAAGCTCTCTCATCTCACACCTCTTGGCATGGTCAAAATCCAGCTCCAGACCTGCTTGAATGGCATCTTAAGAAAAAATTGAGATATTGAAATTAACAGACTGAATACATTAACAACATTTCCAGTTGCATCATGGATAATTAAAATATTTAAGGGACAAGCTGCAAGTTGTTAATCAAGGAACGTTTACTTGAATGGTGTGTGCCCTTTGGATTTGGTCCCTATGGCAACCAAATATTCACTCCAAAAGGATGAGCTGGAAGAAGGATGTCAGGAGCTGCCTCAACATTTTAATTCACACAGTGAGCAATGAATAAATACAGCTACTGACAGCACAGCACAGGCAAAAAAGGTTCATAAACAGCATCAGGAAGCCACGGATGGCCTTTTGCTTTTTTTTAAGACTAAAAAAGTTCACTCTTCCTTTAAACACACCCACTGTAAAGATCAAGAAAATTGGACTGTGTTGCACGTGAATTGCACGTATTAGCTACTGATAACAAAAGGGCTACAAGAGAGGAGCTTTTCTTCACTTCAGTTCTCAATCCTTGATTTTTTGCAGTTTTGTTTCCACTGCCCACACTGGAAGATGTTGCGTCTTCAGAAAAATCTTTTCCTTCCCACCTGGTTCCACAGGAACCACATTTTGAGAACACAACAGCATGTGAAGGATGCCTTTGCAGGATGCTTGGAAAGAAAAATGTGAGGGATGATTGGTTTTTCCTTCTAAACAGGAAGAGAGGTTTGGTATGCAATAAGGAACAGAACACTTCACTGCACTGCAGAAGGCAAACTCCTTCAGCATGATCTCAGCGTGTGAAGTGCAGCTGCAAAGCTCCTTCCAGCTTTCTCCTTTGATGAAGTGTGAATTCTTCAATGGGCAGTAGAAATTTTGGAAATACTTCAGTGATGGATAGGCTGGAGGATAATGTATGATCTGGCATCTAATAAGACCTAAGAGAGGAACACTGTGTCGTGCATTGCAATGGAATCACACCTTATTAATGGAAAGGTGCTCTTGAATCTCTTCTTGTGTGAGGGTTTATGGCTGTGGAAAAAAGTCTTTCAAGGCTGGAGAGTGTAAGGCTGCATGGATTGCTGAGATGCCAGCCAGAATGAGCAAAAAGCCTTAAACAGGACCTCAGGACTTGCAAACCCACATATTTGCTCTACACTCCTCCTCCCACTGACTCCTTGGAGTCCCTTTACACCCATTGCAGTGGCCCTGCAATGAGCATCAGGCATAAGCACAACAATTTCTACAAGGCTGCTGCATGGAATCTGCTGCAGGTTGTCATGGCCATGGAAGACCCTTGTGACTCTGCCATGCAGGAGGCTCCTCACTGCAGTGAGGGTCACTCAGGACAGTCCTCACTGCCCTACTGACTGAGGTATTTGGCTTTCTTGGTGCCATGGGTTTGCAGGGAGCCCTGCAGCACATGGCTCTGTCCTGTCCCACTCCCCAGGCAGAGCCACAGCTCTCACAAACCCCATGTTACCCTCTGAGCTGGATTTGAGCTGGCACTGCCACAGCACTAAACCTCTGTCTTGGGCAACAAACAAGTACAGGCTCAGACTCCTGTAAGGATAATCACAGCAATGGCCTCACACGAATCTGCTGCACGTTTTTATTTCAGTATTGGGTGAAAGGAAGAGAGAAGTATCTGGGCTTAGCCTGCAGGTACTTTTCCAAGACAGTAATTGCTGCATAATTCATATTCTTGTTTTCACATGTTTGCCATGTGTACCAACAATTCCACTGAATTCACTCTAAGTTTTTCCCTCAAGTTCTCTCCATGTCACAGTTTTTCCAAACTGCAGAAACACAAACAAGCCAAAATCCAGCACTAAGCAGCAACTCGGGTTTGGCAAATTCCTGTAATCCCAGATTCTTGCACATTAGGAGGGGATAGTGGAGTCTAAGCTAATTCTTGAGTTTCCACTCCCCATTAGCACAGCAGACAACATCCTTCACTCATTAGATCTGTATTTTCCTGCAAGCAGTTCTCTGTGATGTCAGAATTGAGTCTTTGTATGTCTACCCAAAGCCACCTGCTCCCCATCAACTCCAGATCCCACAGGCTGGAGGAGTGCTGCCCTCTACATGAGGGAAATAATAAGTATTTGTGACTGATAGGAAATCTCAGCACAGTAAGAAGCAATTTATAGCTTCCGCAGCAAGGAGGCTCACAGAGAAGTGGCAGCAACAATGCAGGTCCTCAACTCAGCCCCTCAGCAATGGTTTGAGGCATCTTTACTCATATTAAATTGGAGATGACATCCTAGATCCTTGCAGGGAGGAGAAGTGCATTTGTTCTAAAGGACCCCAAATGGTTAATCAATCCAACAATTACAAATGAAACGCCTCATCTCTCCAGGGGCAGAATCCAAGTTGTGGTGCCACTGGTTTTGAGGACACAATATGGTTTTGTTTTTGAGGACACCACTCCAAACTGCCAGTGGTTAGTTGCAGGGAACCACCTCCTCCCACATTAACATATTCATTTGCAAAATCTATCACATATGTTGCGTGCAAACCGGCTGAGAGTTGATTCAGCTCTGACAGCATGAGAGCCTCTAGCCTAAATATCTGAAAGTAATAAAATCCACACCATCCTCCTGATTCCTCACCCTAACAGTGAAATGACCTATATTTGCTTTGCACTGTCAGTAGTGGGAAACCCACACAGATCCGTGCCCACAACCACAGACAAAATGAAGGGGGCACCAGCTTCTAACATGCCTCCATTTTAGCTTCCTCCTCCCTGGCTTGCACTAAGGATGCTAATCTTTAATCTAGCACTTTGTCTGTCCACTAATTGTCTGCTGTAACAAGGAGGGAAATGGTAAGCCTTGGTCACCCCCCTGATGCAACTGTAACAAGGAGCCCTGATGGAGCTGGAGGCCTGAGGGTCCTCACACCAGAGTGACACAGGACTGGGACACTTCATAGTGGAAGAGAGACAACGTGCCTGGCTGGTCTGCTGGGTCTGTAACACCCCAGGGCATCCTCAAGCCTCTGCCCAGCCTGCTTACTGTCCTGGCCATTCCACTTAGGTTTTCTTGGGTACCTATCCAAATGGAGCAGCATCTCTTCATCCCACAGAGGCTTGTGCTTGTTCCCAAAAGACAGGAAACAGTAGCACTGGTCCATTCTGGGGTTGAGGACCTCACAGTGGGTTAATTATCACAAGAAAAACACAAGCAACAGTGCTTTTGTTACAGATTATGGTCATGGCTAACGGCAATGACTGGGCTATCACACCCTACCTTGTGGTCAGTTCACAAATGGAAATTAGGCCAGGAAGGACAGAGCACCCATTATTTTATATATAGAGGTGGGAAGCAAGGACAGTTATGGAACAATCTCTTGCAGACAGCAGGTGTTGCTGTGTTTTTAAAAGAGTTCTCCCATCCCTTTGTTTCGCAGGCAGGCTGGCTCTGAGCTGGGCTGTTCCCACAGAGCTCTCAGCCTGCCCGAGGCTCGGAGGACCTGCTCTGAATGAGAGTTTCTTCCCATTAATTTGTTAAAACCAAAGCCAGATTCCCTGTACATTAGGTGCTGCACGTTTCTGAAAAATCCTGGCCTCTTTTAAGACCGAACACAAGCAAGAGTGGCAGGAAGGAAAAAAGAATATTCCCCATCATGAAAGGAGGAAAAAGGCACCGAGGGAGCAGTCAGCCTCTCCTATGCCATACCACATCTCTGGGGACTAAAGCTTTGCTGCATCCACAAGATAAATCCACCTTCCCTCCCTGTTCCCACAGCAGCCCAGAGCAACTCCCCAGTTACCAGTGCTGGATGCTGGTAAAGGTCTCCCTTTTCTTCCTTGTGTAAGGCATTTCCCTCCCCTTCATTTTATAAATTACCAGAACAGACATTTAAATGTTCATGAGTAATCTGAACAGAGTATTCATGCCTTGGGCATTTTCATGCTCTACAAGGAGAGAAACAAAAGGGCCTCATTTAATACCTCCCTACAGCATTCCCTGTTCCTGCTCTTCCCTTGTGAATCTCCAAAGGCAAACTCTCAGTGGTTCAAGGCTTCTGCAATACCCCAGCCCTCCCTTCTCCCTTTTTAAGATGAGCTTCTAAAGCAAATCTCTCTGGCTGACTGGAACAGGTGGTAGGAATCCTTCAAAGGAGAGAAAAATCATTTGTAACTAATAAAAAGAGAAGAAAAGTCTGATTCCCATGGTTTTACTAAGCACCCGCGGGAGTCATTCGGATGGCAGGCACATCTGCTGCTTCTGTGGCCCCCCTGGCACTGCAGCCTGGGAGCTGCAGGACAGGGAGGATGAACAGTACGTGCACCCACCCAGGACAGGGAGGATGAACAGCTTCCCAGGATGCCAAGGAATGGGGTGGCTCTCTCTGCTTTATGGGGGATTTTAGGAATGCTGTATCAGTTCCAGAGCCTGATGGACCAGGCTAAGGGCTGAGCCTGTCTTCTGCCCTGGATTTTGAGATCTAGCTTTACAAAACCAGCAAAAGCCTCTATCCTTTCCAACATACAGAAACCATCCACTGTTTGAACAAAGTTTTGTGCTAGATCAAAAAGCCAGACCTGCAAAACTGTCCTTGGGGCTTTGCTTTTATTCTTTAGCAAAACTCTCCTCTACAGTAACTTTCTGATCTGCTGCCTTGGAGAGAAACATCACAGTACACAGAGATGAACAATATACCTTAATCTCTTGCCTTATACTTGACAGGTAAAGAAGTCTGACTTGGGAAGGACCCCCAGGGCATGGTCGGCAAAGGCTGGGCTTGCTGTGTGGTGCTTGGATACAGCAGTTCTCCTGGAAAGAAGTGCAGCCCCGGGACAGCAGCTCGCTCCCCACCTCCCCTCTCCAGCCGTGCGATCCGCCTTTCTTCTCCCCTTATTGTCAAAACTGATGAGGGGAGAGGTGACAAGCTGGAAAGGCTTGGCCAAGACTTGAGAGCGAGAATTCAAAGCACCCCTGCTGCGTTCCAAAGTGCTGTTATGGCTGCTCCCTGTGTGCAGGGAATTAGGATATGGTCTCCAATCCAGCTACAAGCCAAGGAGGCAGAGGAATAGATGTGCTTTCTGCAGAGACCTCAGGTACTGCTCCTTTCCTGTATTTACTGGCAAGTACAAGGTACAGAAACATCCATGAGCAAGAGCAAATGCTGGAATCCAGGTTTATCTGGATGTGATCGAAAGGACACTTTGCTATGATGTGGCCAAAGCAGTTGTTTGTTCAAGAGTTAAAAGGAAGGGATATTTCTTCCCATGGAGGAGGATCAGGAAATTAAACCTGGACTCAACTCAGATCTTCCTCCTTTCTCATACGGGTTTCTCTCCACAAAGAGGGGGTGGCAGTGGGCTCAAATATTCTCCAAATACGATTTCCCTCTCTTCTACAAGAAATTTACAGAGAAAACAGTCTGAAATCCCTGCAGTCTTCTACAGATATGCCACATGCTGAAGCTCTGGGCTTCTCCCATACCGATTTTCTCTGGTTCTCCATACTGATTTTGCCTGTTCACAACTCACACTGCAGTCACGTCGAGATCCACGTGCCCACCCCAGCCCATGCACAGCAGCTGGTCACGTCTGCATGTGTGTTTGGTGACACACTACCACTGACCAGCTCTTCAGCAGCCAGTCCCACAGCAGCGCCAGAAAGTCTGTTTAGTTTGTAAGCCTGCAAAACCTGGCACACACCTTTACAGAGTCTGGAACGGCACTGCAGTATTTACATCCCTTCCAAAGAACCACAGAAACATTCATCACTGTATGGTCATGCTCTACTTGTCACACACCAGCACTGGCATCCTGCAGAGAACTGTATCCCAAACAAGCACCCATCTCAAAAGTACCTTTGGGGTATTCAGTTCGTTGTGGCTGCACTGAACTGGTTTCTGACCAGAAAAGACAACACTTTCTTCAATCACCCTGTAGAAATGTTTTCTTCACGGCCAAACTTCAGAAATATTCACCACCCAATACTGAGGTTGGTTTTTCTAAGAGCTAAGGATCGTAAAGTAGCCACGTGTTTAAACAAGAGGTCATTATCCACCAGCTTCAGGGTTCAGTGCAAGCTTCTAAGCAAAGAGCAATTTGAAAATAGAGCTGTTAAAGCACTAACAGTAATTTAGAGTAGTTTAAGTTTCTGTTTTACTGATTTTTCTGGCTAAGATTCATAGGGCTATCAAATTAGCATCTGCGTATCTTGTTGAGTGGAGTAAAGTCAATAATCTAACAGGCCCATTTCGCTTCTCTTTACTGCTGCAATTGTGTGACTTCATCGATACTGAGACCTGAAGGCAAAGGACACAAAGCCAATGCCCTGCAGCAGATGGCAATCCCCTGCTCTGAGTGTCACTCAGCACAGTCCACAAGATGAGATCTGAGACGCTGCAATCAGAGGAAACTGTTCCTGCTCAAGATGCCATAATACCAAAGGTTTAACACTAACTTACTGGTTCCCAACACAACCATAGGAAGGGAGATTTCTCAAAGGCACCAAGTCAGCAAGAGACTGAGAATTTGACCCAAACCTTTAAAAGCTTTCTAACCACACCGTTCACCTGCACCATAACCTGGAAGCTTTTAAGGACCAACAACAGCAGCAAATAACATTTGTTATTTAAATAAATGTGCTCTATTAATTCTTTGCAGAGAAATCTGCATTACCCAATACCGATCTCCTCAGTCTCTCCAGCTTCATCTACCCAATGTGGTACGAAAAGAAGCTCTTCCACACCCTTCCTTTCTCTCCCTCTCCTTCATCTCTGGACAGCAAATCATTTTCAGCATTGGTTTGTGCTGCCCTCAGCGCCCCACGCTGCCAGACTGGTCAAACCCACAGATGGAGGGAAAGATGCCTTTCCAAGCCCACCTCTGGAAAGACATAGATGTGGTAGGAAAAGCCCTGCAAGCTCCCCTTGTTCCCTTTGAAACCCGAGAACAGATGAGCAGCACATTTGAAATTAATTACAGCAAAACCTACTGCATTGTTCTCTCCTCCCCTTCCTTTTCCCCTGACCCCCTCATCGCAGAGCTCTCACTGGAACCTCTGTGGAGTGTATATTTTCCTAAAGTCGCCAGGGCCAGAGCGGTACAGCTGAGACATTCACAGAAGTCAAAGAAAGTGCAGGCCCAGGTTAGTGCACAGGGGCACAATAGTTCCTTAAGAGCGAGCGTCTCCCCCGCCGCCGCCCCCCTCCTCCCAAACCTTCCATCTCTAATGAACCTTTGGTGTCTGTCCACAAAAAACAAACATCAATCAGGCAACAGGCTGTTCCTTTTCCCCTGTTGCTAGTCTGAAATAACAGTCATCCCCCGCTGGGCTGGGAACGCCACTTCCCTCTCCAGCACACATACGGGATAATAAGGGGGAGACGAAGGAGGGAGGAAAACCCGCTCCGAGGTGCCAGAATACACAGCGAGCCGTGCCTTTCAGAGCCAGAGAAAACTTGGGAACACAACAGCTTTTGATTCCTCCTGCCCCACTGGGTACGTTAATTATTTAATAGTTGGCCTGTGAATTGGTGGTGGTGGTAGGAACAGGGTGGAAGGGAAATCAGGCTTTTCCTCCCCGCCCCCAGCCCCCTCCTTGTGCTGGCAGAATGGTGTGTGCACACACACGTGTGTGTGTGTGTGTGTGTGTACAAGGTTTTGGGCATGCCTGGGACCCTGCTCTGGCCGTGTCCTCCCTCCCCACCCACACAAGACCCTCCTTGTTGGCCTATGACCACAGCGGCCATGGACAGCACGAGACAGCATCTGGATGGAATGAGTTATGGGGCAGAGAAACACACCCTGCCTGCTCTCCCTTTGCAGGAGGATATTTTTCACGTATTATGCTTGGGGGAAGGGCACTTTGGAGTTTATATTGGATTTCGACAGAGCTGGAAATGGAGCTGCAAATCAAACAGAGATCAGCTTATGATTTGCAACCAGGGCTTTCTAGGTGTCTGAAGCAACACTTTGGAAGGAGCGTAGGGAAAAGGAGAATGTAACTACATCTCATTTGGATGGAGAGGACTCACAGATGTTAGGAATATTTTTGATCAACAGCTTTCCTGGCACCGACTGTGGTGGAATCCACAACCTTGACGGCTAGCTGAGTAAGAAAGTGCTGGCAAGCTCCTGACTGCATGCAGGCAATTTGCAATGCTGCCAGTCAATATTTCAGTGAAAACAAAATTGCAGGGATCATATTAAAAAGAGAGGAAAACAGAAAATAAAACAAAACAAAACCCAGCCTGCCCTTCAAGAGAAACTCTGATACAACCTGATGGGACAGACCCTTCCAAATCCAAATGCACTCTTTGTTTAAAATGAACACACTGTGATGGGGGCCCTGCCGTGAGCATGCAAAGGAAAGCCCGCCAGCAGCAACAGAAGCAGACACAGCAAGAAGTGGCTTTACACCGAGACACCTGGGTGGCATGTTTAGTACATGCCTGCAGGAAATGATGCAGAAAGAGGTTTATAGTTGTGTCCATTTGGTGGAGGAAATGTATGCAGCAGGCACGGGCCTGAGCCAAAAACCTGGATCCACTCCTCTTCAGTTTTTGAGAGGAGAGGAAAAGTGATGGGAAGACAGGGGAGAGCTCCTCGGGCAGTATTTTCAAATTCTGGGTCTGCCATGCTGGTCTGTTCTTAGTCTAAGCAATGGTATTACTGGGGAGACTGCCAGCAGTGTAGCCCAGGCAGTATTTCTCTCTGGACCAGCCTTGAGATAACTGACACAGGCTCCTGGGGGCATTTAAGCTGGTACAGCACACACCACCATTTGGAGTATCTTCAGAGTACCTCTGAATTACTCCCACCTGCACGGCTGGCAAAAGGGTGCTCTGCTGCTCACAAGCACTGACTCAGGCCCTTTCCTGCCCTGGCCTCAGGACTAAGCTTGGCTGACTGGGTTGCCAGTCAGTGGGGGTCCCCACATGTCTGCTGAAGGCTGCTTTACAGCATGTACTGCTGGAATGACATGAACAGTCCAGAGACTGGCCTGCAACACAAAAGTATTTCAGGCCAAAAGGTACATTATGCTCAGAGAACTCTTTTGTTGATCTAAAGAAAAGTATAAAATAATCTGCTCCACTTAGGTTATTAAATTGATTGGTACAGAATGTGATGGACATATTCTAGTTGCTGGTTTCAGGTTTCTAGCTCGGTTTTAAAGACCGATTCAGTAATAAAAATAATGACATGTTCATTATTGTATAAACATTCAATGCTCACACTGTAAATTTCTTCCTCCAGCTACTCAGCCTGTATTAGAGCAGGTTGTCTGTGCAGAGCTTGCACTGTGAGCGCCTCTCCTGCAACCATGTGTGGAGGCCAACCATGGAGGAAAGCAGCTGGCTGGGGATAGCTCAGCTGTTTGGAAGCCAAATCACAGAGTACTGAGAAAATGAAATGTTGGCCGCTTCATCCAACAAGGCTGGCCCTTCCCTGCCACCCTGCCTTCCTCAATTCCCAGGGAGCAGCCTCTGGCTTTGCTTGCAGTTTAACATTCACAAGCCAACGCAGCTTGAGGTCAGTTTGCAAACTCTGATGTGAATTTTAGCGATGCTGCCTGGTCCTACACGTCCCAAGATGTCAGAAGGACAAGGACTCATGGGACTGAAGGGACAAACTCTTCTTCCACAGGTTTTGCACTACAAGACAAGGAGCATTCAGGAGACAGATCTCTCCCAGAACTGGATTGTCAGTAAATATGGAAATACAGAACAAACTTAGCAGACACCAGCAGCAGATGCAGGTTCATAGATGTCTGCTTATTACCAAACCTCACTCCAGCTGAGACTTAAATAGCCTCCTTTATGCACAACAGGAGGGGGAGTGCAATGAAGGAAACTGGCAATTACACATTTTATTTCCCTCCCAGCCCATTCGCTGTTCATCAGGTGGCTCTGCACCCCTAGGAAAGGTGCTTGTGAGCACTAAGTTAAGCACAAAGCCAGCTTGATACTTTCCTTTCACTGGGAGGAAGTTTCCATGTGCTTTTCTGGATGTGGTGTAAAAGCACAGTGAACACATTGTTTTATATTATTTTGAAAGCACTGTGAGTGCCTGAGACACGGGGACTTCCAGCCTGCACTGTCTCTCTTTTCCAAGGCTGCAACCTCTCCTGAACACGATGGTGCTCAGAAACAGGGTCTAACACCACGCAAGGATTTATCTGTAGAGATGCATCTGCAATCTTCTTCTTCCTCACCTTTCAAAACAACCTTCTCCTTTCTAAAATCTCCACCCAAACTCCAGTAGGCTGACCAGCAAAACACCAGCTCACAGTGCTCCATGATGTACTTGGGTGTAATCAGGCTTTCCCAGCTTTGCTGCTCACCTCTTAAGAATGGATCTTCAACAGGGCAAAACGTTACTGTCCATTTCATTGGAGAAAGATCTGGAACTCTTGACTATTCCCTTATGGATAAGCCTTTAAGAATTTATTAGTGATGAAACTAGTATGTTTCTTCAGAAACTTAATAGGGCTCCATAAAATTACTTCAATAACTTTTAAAATTTAATGGTGAGCAAGAACCTTTCCCCAGGCTTTTTGAACTGTCCGACAGAATCCCAGAGCGGGGATATAATTCTGCAATAAATTTTGCAGGATGGTTAAAAGAAATATAAAAAGATTTTAATTTCCTATTACCTCCTGTAAGACTTTGCCATCAGTTTAAAGCAAATACAGGAACTAAAAGCACCGTAGTCACTTTCCTCTCCCAGTGATTCACAAGAAAATATTTACTGTTTGGGGAAAAAAACCCCAACAAACTAGAACAAATATCCTTTTCAGAAACATAGACACGCAAACATAAACACTCTGCCAAGTCCTGCTCTTATCCATTGGTGTAAACCCAAATAAACGCAGGGAAGTTAATGGAGTCAGTATGGCTTTACCTGGCTGAACAGAGCCCGGGAGCCAGGGCTGAGCACAGCAGAGGTGGAAGGAAAGCCTCACACTGTGAGTCCCTGGGCAGCTCGGCAGCAACATTAACAGGCTCCACAGGGAACGTGTTCAGCCCTTGTTAGCAGGAAGGATGGCCAGCGAAGCACAGAGCTGAGGGAAGCGGTGAGCACATGCATGACTAGCACAGTTATTAAGGAAAATGCCAGGAGCCCCACGGCTGAAAGCAAGCCCTGAGCCTGGCCTCCCTCCTCCCCTCCCACGGGACAGGAGCACAGAGCTCCACCACTTCCAGCACTGATTTCAGCTGAAGCTAATAGAAACAGAAAAACTGAACCAGAAACATGGCATGAACTGCTGACTGGGACAGTGGGGATGTGTCATCAGCCCCAGCCCTGTCCTGGGAGGAAGGCCTTGGTCTTGGGAGGGGCAGTGAGAGGAGCAGCGACAGGCTGACAGCATCCTCTTTTACAGCATCCTCTTTTCCTGAAGTCTCTCACTGGGACTTACAGACCTCCCCAGCACTGCACACAAAAGAGTAACCAGATCCATTTGCAATTAAACAGCACACCTTGGTCTCATTGATCACTCCCACTGATTGCCCAGAAGGAAACACGAGCCAAGCCAGGGTCAGATCCAGTTCCCCCAGCACCCAAACCTGGCACTGCCCTGTCAAACCCCCTGTGGATGGGGACCTGCAGAGTCCCCAGTGGGCTATTCCACAGCACAGCTGCCCACGGGTAACCTGTCAAACTGCTCCACCACAGAGACACAAAGCTCTGGGTGGAGGGTGGCCCTGAAAGGAGCATCGGAGAGCTGGAAAAACCAGCACAAGCCTGTGGCACACCCCTCCAGCACAGGTCAGGGGGATGCAGAGAACAAGGACTTCTCTTCACGAGGAGCAAGCCTGGTTTAAATAGGGCTGTGGTGGGCACAGCTCAGACCTGTACAGGACACCCAGACACTTCCCCTCATGCCTGTCCATGTGAGGAGGGAATCAGGTTTACACCCAGCATTTAATTTTCTAAGAAGCCGAAACTTTACAAAATCTTCCATGAATAAAACATGTCTCTGAGGTATTTTAAAAGCAGAACTGAGAAGACCCAACAGTTCTGTGGGGATTGCAACTGCTGCTCTTAACATCAGCGCCCTACAGCATCCTTCTGGTGCTGAGACACAACCAGCATCCTGCGAGCAGGGAGCGCAGCTGGAGACAGCACCGAGACCTACCCGCTGGCTTCTGCTACTCCAGAAAAAAGAAAAACAAACTATAAACAAGGAGTAAAAGGATGGTATCTTTCAAGCGTCCTTTAAAAGCCTAGGCAATGTAAACTGCTAAATGCACTTGGAAGGAATTTCTGTTTTTTTCCCCTTCTGATTTACAGTTTGATGGTCCTTTTATCTACTCTCACATGAACCGAGAAAAGCTAGAATGCGCCTACTCAATCAACATGAGTTTGTGCTGGCCCATTCAGGATATATAATATTTTGCTTTTATAGTTTATTTTAAATAAAAAGTATAATTAAAGAAAATAAACCACCCACTTCATAACATTTATACAATGAGGACTTTATTTATTTTATTTACGTTTTGGTGGGCAAGGCACAGCATGCAGTTAGCTTTCCGTGATACTTAACAAAGCCGCATTTGAAATTTAAAATCTTTAAGGAAATGAACAAATTCTGCGGAGGAAGGGCAGTTGAGCAAAGAGACTTCTTACATTACCCTAGGTAATTGTGCATATATATGTTTCTGTGAGTCTCTCTCTACTCCAAAAACATATCCATGACTTGGATGCTTTAAATCAAAAAGCAATTTCAGTCTGTAATTCTTGAATAAATAATTAAACACATTTTATCTCCTACAGTATTGCTTCTATTCATTTTAATCTCACTGACAGGAATGCAGCAACATACCCCACATCCTTAAAATAACAAAACAAAACACAAGATACCAACCAGAAGGCCTGGAAATGTTTATAATTCAACTTTTCAACTCTCTTGGCTGCAGCCTGGAGCTACAAAGAAAGCTCTATGCTGGCTCCCTCGAAGGAGAGAAGCCTGGGGGTCGCTGTGCAAACCACACGGGCAACGGTGCAAGCAAAGCCTGCCCGCCTGCACGGGGCAGCTCTCACTTTGGGAGGCACACAACGCTCAGTCTGTGTCAAAGGTAATAAATTATCCACTTCTGCAGCCTGAGTTTTACAGAACCAACTGGACAGTGTGGTTAAGTGAATGGTCTCTCTTGCTTGTCCATCATAATTTCACAGACAGCTGCCGTGGAAGGGATGGTTATGGTCTGAATAATAAATGCACACAACACAGCTTACAGGGGACAGAGAGTACATTCCCATTCCCAAAGAGAAGGCTGAGCTTTCCAGAGCCTAGCCTGCAAAATCAGGAAACTACAAGACTGAAAGACTGCACTATTTTGTGTGTTTAGTTTCGGTTTGAACGTGGATAACTGGCTGTGACTTGGGTGATTATCTCAGGTACCCACAGTGTTTGAAAATCAAAGTCCTCCTCCTTCTCAGGCCACTTTATAATTCCATATATGCCTATGCAAGACAGCTAATGTACTCATCCAGGCAGTGGCAAAATTAGATAGAACTTTTCAAAAAGAGGATGCTGGGACTCACACGCTGCATTTAGCATCAGTTCAGGCTATCCAGCACTGCCAACCCCCAAGCATTTAGAAATCACAAACTATCTTTAAAATGAGGTTAAAACCAAGGTATTTGGGCTTCTCTGTGACTGCCTGCTGGCTGTGAGGTACAGAAGAGTCAAGAGTTCCAGGCTCTTCTCTGCAGACAGGAAGACTAAACTCTTGCTTAAAAAATGAAATTAAAGCTTAGATTTTGGTACAATCCTCTCAGGGCCTGGGTTTCATGAAAAACACAGAATACTGTAAGCTTGTGATAAAATCACAAGAGATGTGGCATGGAGAGCAGAGCAGCTGCAAAGAATCCTGAGCACTGTATAAATCATAGCAATATGGCTGCTATCTAAATAAGTGCATTACTTAATTTTATCTATTATTACAGATGCTTCTGTGGAAATTTTTGCATGCCTGTAATCATGGTGGACTCCTGTCCAAAGATTCAGCTGTAAATTATCACCCCCCTCTCAAGTTCCCTGACTGTGAAGGTAATCACACACAAGATGGTGACCTCATCAAAATGTAACCAGAACCTGGGGATAAAACTGAGATCAAGAGACAGGATGCAGCATCTCAGATCCTGCTGTGGACCCCACACAAGAAATCTGGGAAGATTTATGACATCTCTCCTGACCTGCATTCATGTAAAACACAGCTAATTGCCTGAGCGGGTGCTGTGGGACGTGTTTGCTCTGTCTGGGCAGATCTTCCCGTGATGGAAAGCTCTCCCTCCCAGCACAGTGAGGTAAAGCCCTGAAGGAGAGGTGGGCTTGATTACAGGAGGTGCTGTCCCAGCCCAGACAGGGAGTCTCTGACCCTGACAACTGGAGATAGAGTGCCGGGGGACAGGACCAAGGCATGCAGGCAGCACAGCAAGCCCAGGAGACACCGGGCTCCTGATTCCCCTGTCAGTGCTGAGACCATCGAGCTGTGCTGCTGCAAACTGTGCCAGGCACGGTGTCTTGAGCTCAGCTGCATTTAGGTTGTTTTCTGCTTCACCAGGCACTCACAGGTTCCTCCTGGAGAGCTGACTTGCTGCTCTCCCATCCTGCCCCTGCCCCTCCTTTCCCCTCTCACCCCATCTCACAGTAATAACCATCAGTTTTTAACAGCATGTCCTACACTGGAGGTTTTGTAGTTCCAGCTTTTAAAATGATTTAGTGTGACAGTTTACTGCTGAATTAAAAAAAAAAAAAAGGAAAAGAAAAAGGAAGAGAAGAAGCAGAGAGAAAAAGGAGAGACAGTCCCCTTAAGGCAACAACATTATGGAGCAGTGATCTCAGAGGAACAAGGGTTCTTCTCTGGTTCAGATGTGCTTGTCAGAGCTCAGTGTCGTCTCTGAACAAGAAATCTCTCTTGCTGGCCCAAGGCACAGTTTTGTGGTCAAGAGGACAGAAAATAAAGGGAGGGAACTTCAAAGAAGCAAAAGCTGCATTAGCCCGCTGGGGCGGGTGGCTGCGGCACATCCCATGGCTGACAATTACGACCTGCATGCCGAGAAAGCTTGCCTCCCTCTTGTCAGAGGGATAAGACACAGGCTGTGAGCTTTAGAGCTTTGAGGATGTGTACAGTTCATGATGAAAGATAGCACTTCAAAGCCCTTTGCCTAGAAACCCAGGGAGAAGCGAGAGCAGAGGGTAAGCAATCTTTTTTCCTGGGGGGTGCCTATGCGGGGGAAGGATAAGACTTACTTTCACTGTCATTTATTATTGCCATGAAAATGAAGCCTTGCACTGTTTATGGAATCTCTCATTAAAAGGATCTCTTGATAAATCGCTTGACAAACATTCATTAATTAAGTCTCTGAGCACACTTGGCTGACAGGCATTAGTCTTCATTTTGCAGGAGGGGGGATCAAGGCGTGGGGCTCAGCAAGCCCCCAACAGCCAGGGCAGGGCTGGGGCCCGGCCAGACACCCTGTGCCACCAGATAGATGGATTACACTGCTCCCTCTGTGCCCAGCTTGATTCTCATCCAAGGACAGGAGCAACACACTTGTCTTCAACAAACTCCAAAGCCCTTGTGTCCCCACTGCTGCTCAGGGCCCCCCGGGGCTGCAGGGCAGACGTGGCTGTGCAGGTCTGGCTCCTCCATGGGTGTCTCTTGCCCTGGGGGCTCCTGGACACCCCTTTCATCTCACAGGCACCTCCTCACCCACAGCCAGCCCAGGGCTAGGAATGGAGACACCTGGGCTGCTGCCCAGGCTCCACTTAACTCTGCCATGGAGATTTTCCTCCTCGGGGCCCTTGACCTACCAAGCCCTTTGGGAAACAGCTACCTTAAGAGGCCCATTTCACCCTAACCCTGCCAGTGGCCCTGAGTTCAAATGCTGGGGACTCAGCAGGTCACCTGGGCTGCAGCTGCAAGGCTGTTGTGGTGGAAAAGGAACCACCTCTCCAGCTTTCCCTGGCATACAGCAGGTCTGGAGCAAAGAGTGGTGGGAGAAAGCTTACCCACCTCCAGCCAGACCTCTCAGAGAAGCCCACTGACAGAGGGAGCCAGCAGTGAGGACCCAACACTCAAGTCTTTAAAATACAAACTATCCTACATCACACACTTCAAAACATGATCACAGCAGGCAGGAGGAGGTCCTTGCAGTGACTCAGGGGTGACCATCCCTCTCACCTCCTCAGCCCCACAACACATGTGCCCTCCTATCCATCACTGTCATCCCTCTGCCTCATCCTCCCGCCTGGGGACAGAGGGACAGATTTGGCTTTCGCCTACGCCTCCCCTACCCTTCCTGGCACTTGCCCTTCAGAAAAAACAAGCACTGGCTGGGAGATTCCTGTGAGAAAGGAGCTGCATGAGAGAGCAAACAGACCTTTATTATTTGCTTATTGATTTATTCTCCAGGAGGATGTAACACCCGGCCCTCGGCAGCAAATGCCCTTGTAACTCTGTGCTGCAGCGACAAGTTGGCCAAACAAACGCTTTACTGAGTCAGAAAACAAAGACTGTCAGCAGAGCAGATCAGGGCTTCTCCCCTCTTACTTTTAATTATTATTTCCTTACACAGAGGATTTAATCTCCTCTTCTCCTGGAAGCTCAAAGTGCCCCATTCAGCCCATTTCACAGCTGTGACTGCCGAGGTCACCCCGGGTCAGGACACCTCTGCCTGCAGCACAGTAGTGACTGGTCCCCAAGTGGATGTCCACGCCGTGCATCTGTTGTTGCAGATGAACTGATGTCAGGAGGAGGAGCACGGCCACCACTGCGGCCCCGGCGGGGAGGGGGCAAAGGCAAACCCTACCCAGAGAGCCCCAGACAAAGACACTGCTCCTCCGGCCCTTTGTGCAGCCCTCAAATACGGTCAAAGGTGACATTTTACAGCTGTTCCAGCCTCAAATAAGTGAAACCCGTCTATCTTAATACTTAATTGCATTGCTAAGCTGCTGATAAACTGGGACGGCATAAAACAAATATGCAGGGCCAAACGCATCCCCAGGGGAAGTTTGTGGGGACAGGGGGAGCTGCACAGACAATGAACTGGGAACGGGGCGGTTGCACCAGACAATGAATCCACTTCATGTGTTTTAAAAGCCTGGTTACCTTCAATAAAGGCTGTAGCATGGATGCTGCACATTTGCTAGCTAATATCTCTCCAAAAAGGCCGCAAATGTTTACAAAAGAAGGGCACAATGCAAATGCCCACGGGAGAGGATGAGCACGTGCCACGCCACGGACGTGCCCATCAGGAAACCGTGTTAAGCTAATCCCCTCCCCACACAGCCACCACGGCTCCAGCCCGGGAGAACATGGCCTTAAATCAACGCTCTTATCTCACAAAAGGAATTTAAGTGCAGCGCTTTGAAAGTCACTTTCTCGCGGCCATATGGCAGCCCCGAGCCCAGTCCTGTTCATTTGCATGTGCGAGAGACAAATCCGGCTCCTGCGTTTCGGGAGCGATAACAGGGCGAGGGGTAAAACTTAGCACTGTTTGGGTTTCTGCATAAAATCTTGCTGAGGCAAATTTCTCTCACCTCTCAAGGCAAGTGCCAAAAGCTGAGGCAGCCCCCAGGAGAGCTTGCCCACGATGGCAGCCCAAACTGATCACGAGGCACACCGGTACAGGACCAGGGTAAAAGAGGAGTCTGAGACAAAAGCCATCATCTGAACTCAAAGCTGGCAACGTCTACACCCACATTACACCAAACAGGAACAGGCTGAAGTTACAGGGATATAAACAGCACTGAACACAAACTTCAAGACAGCAAATTCGCAAGCGTTCGCACATTTAACTTCCTGATAGGGAGGTATTTTGAAAACTCATGTTGCTGAGCTGCTCCATGAAATGAAGGGGTGGGGGATTTTGGGCTTCAGCACAAGGAGGAGCCAACAAAGCTGCTAACGCTTCAACATAAGCCTCTCCAGCAGATCTCTGTGCCAGGCATTATGCAGGATGGCAAGATTTTTGTTTTGCCGAGGCAGTGCCGTATGGGCAATCTGGTTTGCCTTATCAGCGAGCCAAGTGAGAGGAGAGAAATGCTCTTCCCCACCATTTGTTTAAACTTCCCTTTTCCCCCCAGATAAAGCTGCATACTTTTGAAAAAATATCTGCAAATGTAATAACATAATAGGCTTGTCATCGGTTCCCACATTTGGCATTGAAAATCTGCAAAGCTTGGAAAGAAAGAGAATTCCTAATAGTTACTGCTGCTGAAGAGCCCAGCTATAAACTGGGCCTAGATCCAGGTGATGGAGCACACAACCACCAAAATGCCTTTCCGTGTCCAGCACCTACTCCTACACAACTGGAAATCGTTCCTTTCTTGGCCCCACTGAAATAAGGCAAGAAGGTTTATTTCATCACTTCTTATTGATGGGCCTCATCTCCCCTCTTTGGGGTATTTGCATGCCCCTAACATTCATTACTGCTCTGAAGCCATTTCATTGTGCAGCTCAATGCTGAGCACGCTGCAAACAGCCACATGCCCCATTCGGAGCCACACAAACCCCCTCGCACGGTGATGTGGAACCATTCCCAGCCCAAGGCTTTCCATCATGGACCACAGTTTGCCCTCTCCAAGGCCGTTTCTTCGGTATTTTTGCCCAGCATCCATCTCAGTGAGATTATCCCTGGGAACACATGAAACTAGAGCAGCCCTGCTTTATGGCTGCACCGAGCCCTCAGAGGAGGGCTTGGCGTATTTAGAGATATGTCACCGTGCCTCCCAAGGGGAATGTGAACGGCACAGTCTCTTAGCAACACCCAGTGCCTATCACAGGTAACTCTCATTAACAGGAATAGTGGGAGCTCTGAGCTGAAACCCTGCAATGTGCTGATCACCTTCCCCCGCGCTGGGAGAACCCGGACGGACAGGCAGGAATGCTCTGTGGGCACGAGGGGAGAGGGATGGGCGAGCCCTTGGAGAAGGATACAGGCAGCACCAAAATATTGATTTGATTAAAAGAAACGAGGATTTGATTGTGTTAGAGAGAAAAGCATATCCCCTATGCTTCAAGTCAGCAAGGACTGATTTCTCCTTTGTCAGTAAACCCTCTCTCCAAGACATTTATTACAAATCTTACTGGAAGGGAAGAAATCCCACCCCACACTGAGACAATGCAGCTCTAAATTTCAACTTAATCATCACAAGCCTGTAAAGCTGATCTTTATGACAATGTGTGTGGCCAAACTAAAGGCTCTGGCAAAACTGATGTCTTGCTATTCTCACAATACAGATTTCGCAACCCGAATCTCTTGCTGTAAGAAAAGGAAAGCATTTCTCCAGGTCACTTACCTTTATTTGCTGCAGGAGAGAACAGCTTCTCAGAGCCTACAGAAGCCTGAAAAAGGAAGAGAAAAAGAGGGTGAATAATACTGAAGGAGAAATTCGGAAGGCTTGCTCACAAAAACACAGCTCATAAAACAAGTCGATTATCTGTAGACCTGCAGTTGCACATTGCACCTGGAGGGTGCAATGTTGTGCCATTAAAGAACAAGCATGCATCCTGAGGAGATGAGAGCAAAGCGTATACACGAGTACTGTCCTGATCTCACCCAACTATATCCTCTTGTCTCATTTATTTAGGCAACCATGCAATGCACAGCTAATTTTATCCATGATTCCTCGTATAAAAACAAAACCAGTGAAACTGCTATCAAGCTGAAGGAAAAAAAAAACAAAAAAAAACAAACCAAAACACACTTCAAAGGCTCTCTCGTTGAAAATAAGCTCATTTCTTGCTGAACATGCAAAATGTAATTTGTGTATTGGAAACACAAGTTGCAACTGAACACATCCGTATGAAGGAGGGTGTTATTTAATATTATGCCAAATGATTGGTACATGCTGCTATGCACTTAGTTGAGTATGAAATAAAACGTCTTCCTCTTGGAGACTGGGTTGCACTATGCTCTGAACTCCACAGCAGTGGATTTGTGCTCCTCACAGCTCTGGGAAATAGTTAAAGAAATCCAATTAACCTAAACCTTGTAAACAGCTTCATGATAATCAGGGTCACTAGGTTACAGAGAAGATGATAATGACAGAGAGGGAAAAAAAGTCCGTTCATCGTAAATAAAGCTTTTATGAGTTAATTTGATGGCTTCCTTTCCCCCCCCAACGGATATCAAACAGTCAACCTATTTCAGCATAAGCTTTTCCTCCTCGCCATCAGATAAAATAGCAAGTAGCCTCTCCAGAATCAAAGCTGGTCTGGGAGCAGGAGCACGATCAGCATTACTACATTACTACCATCTACAAGATAGCTGAAAGTATTGCCAACGTGTTGGCACTGACTGCTGCATGAATAAAATGGGGTGAAGTACAAAGCTGACGAGCAAAAGATACTGGAAGTGAAAAACGCCTTTTTCCCCTGACTCTGCTTTAAAAACAATGAATTAATTCAACCCACGGCTGAACTAAGCTGATTTTATTTTTGATTTTATTGATTTTATTCTGAGGTGCCTTGGGAGATTTGCATGATAAAGAGCACTATGAATTGTATTACATTGCTATATATTTTAAATGACGACTCAGAAGGAAAAAAACAAATAGTAAAATGCAAGAAGATCTGCAT
>NW_016690231.1:1441870-1488711 GCF_001604755.1 Lepidothrix coronata
GAGGGAAAACAACATGAAAAATAGGTTGAGGCTGAGACACATAAGAAAGAAATTCTGAATTATGTCCACAACAAAGCTGCACGTGTAGCTGTGGCATGTATGATCATTACACAGCTCAGCAAAAGGATCCTAAAATCTTAGGGAAAATCAGTTACCTGCACGATCCCTTCACTGCATGGATTAAAAAGAGGAAGAACCAGGATTAAACAAGGTTTTGCCTAGGCTGGTTTGCAAAGAAAGTCTAACAGTGTCACACAGCAGCAACAACAGTGGTGCATAAAACGTTTGACAGCCAACTCTGAATTTACAACCCATTGTTAGGAGATTTTTCACTCATAATCAACACAAAGTCAGCACGGACGCAGAACACATCTGCAGGCCCTGGGAACTCACCCACGCTAACACAGCTCACACAAAGCCAGGGTCCGTCTCAAAGCACTCCCTAAGCACTCGGACACGTGGCAGGTGGATAAATAAGATTCCCCCATTTTACAGGCAGTGAAACTTCACCATGGCTTGCACTAAAGCCCAGGCAGTAAACTGGCTGCTGAGCCACAAATCCTAAGTGCCGGGTCCTGCTGCTGGGGTGTGGGGTCTCCAGCAGCCTGCTGGGAGAGCTGCCCTTCCCTGGGAGCCGTCAGGAGCAAGCCATGGCTGCAGGACATGCCACCCCAGCTGGGAGAAGCTTTGTGCTTCTGGTCTGGAGAGCTGGGTCCCACCAACACACGGCAGCCACCAGCTCACTCCCCTTTACCAGGGGCTAAATACAGACTGGCACTGTTGAACTGTGAGCTAAAGATCTCAGTGCTACAGGTCCAGACTATATAAAACAATGTTTAAGGAAGTCAGGCCAGAAAACTCACTTTTAAGAGAAAGTAAAGCACCCGGATTATTGCTCAGTCCTCTGCTATCAGCACGTGCCACCGCCTTCCACAATCAGAGTCAACATTTACAGAGCAGCGTTTTCAACATCACAGCTTCAGTTCACAGACACAAACCTTCACACCTAGAGTTTACTGTAACTTTTGCTCTCACTTCTGGTGATTTCTAGCTCCAGATCTGAGCAGTTTTTGGCATCAGCACCATTCTGAAACAGGGAATGCCTGTGCTATAGGATATTCTACAAGCTGCTGTAAAGGCAGGAGGGAAGCTGGGGGAGGAAGAGCCTGAATTCATCATTCAACCCTACCAGTCACCCTTTAAAGGAAGCATACAATAAAACCTATGTGTCTGAGGGAACCCACTAGCGAGTGAAAAAATCCAGCAAACCAACCCATCTGCTAAAACAAGTCCCCTCCCAAAATTTCTGCTGTTCCAAGCAAATAATTTGCATATGTTTAAGAGGAGATTTTAAAAAAAACACCAAAAAAAGGTGGAATTTTTCCCCTGTGAAAAAAAACAGGCATTTGGAGTCTTTTATGTATAAATTCAAGCCATCCCAGGAAATCACACATTCCTTGATGCAAAATGAAACGAGAAATTTCCTTTTTTCCCCGCTATCGTTGCTTCCTGCCTGTCTCCATCTGAAGGACCACATCGAGGACAACCCAAATTACTTTTTGTTGCTGCATAAGGCAAAGAGACATCCCCAGCCTGAGGCTCACAGACAGAAGACATCTCTACCCTTCCTTGTTCACTTGCTGCTCATCTCCCTCCCGCTGCAGCACTGCGCTCATAAAAGCTGCTGCTTGCACAGTCCCACCCTCGCCCCCAGTAACCACCTTGGCATTTTAAGCAAATCTAACATCTGTGCCCAAACACACCCAAACGATTTCAGAGAGCAGCAGTTTCTGAGGCAGCCTCGCACTGATGGAACCTTTCAGACCCAGCACTCTTTCAATGACACCAAGCCTTGCAGGTCCCCTTTGTGGCTTATTCAACAAAGTTACCAATCCCCTGTCTCATTTTGAGTTTCTTTCTTTTCGACACCAGGCCTAAAGGGGAGAAGGCCTCCACCCATTTCTGTGAGTCTGAGACCAGGCTGAATACACTGCAGAAGAAAACAACATTTCTGCCCTTTTCTGCTGTGCAGAAAGCAAACAGGAATGGTGCTCCCGTCCCTCACCCTTCCTCCCCTTGAGCCCAGCACACATCAACACCGATTCAATTTTCAGCACTAAAAGCTCAGTAAAGGCAGCTTTTTCCTCAAAATGTGAGGTGGTAACCACAAAGGATGTAGCACACCCTCTGCTCTGAAGATGAGCAGTGAGGGATAATGAAGTCCATGCCTCATCCATCCCAGTTCCCACTAACCCAAGGCAGCTGAAAGGTGTAAGAGCTCTTACAGATTAATAATTTAACGATTATATATAACAGAACAGCATCATCTGACAGAGACAGCATTATAAACTATGTCAGGGCTTGCAATAATTACTTTCCCCCCCCCTTTCTCTGTAGCCAATAAAATGGCTAAGAGGGAATAAACCCATTCCTTATCACCAACAGCAGAGGCTCTGTGGACCCTCTCGCCGTCTCCTGGAGCACTGAATGCCAGATCCAAGCCGGATACTTCAGGAGCCTGATAGCAAGACATGGGGAAATTGCTAATAAGGCTCCAATTCTGGTTCACAAGGAGCAAGGGAAGTGGTGTTAGGGACTGGGTATGTATGTCATGCACAGGGCAAAAGCCAGGCACTGCCTTCAAATGAGTCCAGCACGGTAGGCAGAAGGCGAAGGAGACAGTAAAATACAGTTTAAATTTTATTTCTGGATGGCTGCCTATCTTCTAGACAGCCAAGAGCCAGCCTCAAGAGAGACTGTTTGCACAGTTACTGAACTTAGCAAGCACTAAAAAGCTCACAAGAAAACCCTTCTCTGGGAGATTTTCAAACTAGAAGTGCTGGATACGCTTACAGAAACTTTCAGCATAAAGCACAGACCAATTTTGGATCAATTTTCATCCTTCCCTTTGATCTGTTTCCCCTGCTTTTACTGACCACTCCGATGCCACTCGACTGCTCGTCCAGCAGAGAATTTCAGCACTTCAGCACTGCTTCACCAGCTTCCATTTCCCTCTGCAAGTCATTCACACCAGACCCTTCATCCAGTAATATGAGAACACTAACTAAAACAGGAAGGTATTGTTTGGGTTGTGATTCTTCTATAGGAAATGGAAACTGATACATATGGAAAGGTGCAAGAGGAACCTGGAAATCACACACATGCACACAAAAAACCAAACTAAAAATCCCCCTTAAGACCAAGAAAGTACTCAACACATTTCAGAATATAGAAGGAACCCATAGGCAACACTGCTTGCATTGTGAAGGGATGTTTCAAGGGAACCTGTAGTGTTTCCAAAACCTGCACTATTTCCGGAGGGAAATCATAGCTCCATTAAGAAGACAAAAGAAAAGTCAGACCTGCAAGTCAGTCATTTCATGCATCGTCACAGGAAAATAAGCTGGAATAAGCAGTACATGAACTACCTTTTTGTGAACCTTCTAGGAAAATCCAGCTTTGTGGTACATGGCTGGCTGGGACACAGCACAGCCCAGCTGTGTGAGGGATTAAGCAAGAAGGAACAGGACTTCTACAAATCCACACTGTGATTATCTTCACACAGAATTTATAGACTGGGCTTTTAAGAGGGCTCAGCACTCAGCAGCTGCCTTTGGGGCACCAATCTGAATGGAGCTACTGGGTACAAAGCATTCTCAAAAATCCATTTAGATATTTAAATGGTGACCAGGTTGTTCTGAAAATCTGGTTACAGCGGATAGTTAAGTTCACTTACAAAATTCTGGCTGTTGATCTCCAGCGCAAATAAGGACTAACAACAAATAATATTCTCTAATCAAGAATGGTTCTTCACCTTTCTAGCAACAATCCTAAAAACCAGTTGTACTTTTAGTTACACCATAACACGTCATGGTGAAACACACAGCAAAACCACCTCGAAAAGGCAATGACTTATTGAAATGGCAATGCCTTAAATGCCACAGATACTCCTAGTTCAATTATTATTCAAGGCCCTGTGTGGAAAATAGTGATGGGTCTTCCATATCTTTCATGAGAATTTACTCCACAGAAGGTCCATCAGAAACAAAAAGTTTCTTGGACTGGACTACACAGCAACACACTTGTTTAGGTTCCCACTCACAGTTGTTTAGCACACAGTCCAGTACTGTTCTGGTCCTGGAAGGGCCTGTCACCATGCACTTGTCTCTTGTCACTTTTTCTTCCAAGAACACTTATTTACCTCAGCAGTTTACATAACCACGACACATGCCACAGCCCCTCTGAGAAGCCAGCACAAGACTGGGAACACAGGATTAAATTAGGCCATAGAGAGCCCAGAAGCAGAGATCACTGGTCCCAATTCACCACTGAATTACACTGACTTTACATGATGGAAAACAGAACGTGAGGCGAAGGGGATGAGGACTGGAAGGCACCAAAGGAAATGCAGTCCAGTCTGATTCAGTTGAGCAGGGCAATGAGGAGCCAAGCTCGTTGCCTCTCCGCAAGCCCGACGTTTTGGTTTGGACCTTCCCTTTTGGCAAGACAGTGATAAACTTAAATTAACACTGTTTTTGAACCCTGAGCACGTTCCTCATTGTTTTACAGCTGTTGTGGGATTGAACAAACTACTCCAAATTAAGCAGCAACAGCCATTCTTAAACGTGCCCTGCCCTGCTCTGCTGCTCATCACACAGACACCTCTGCCCCTGACAAAGGGGGACTGACACCCGCGGGACTCTGACCCTGGCACGGCTGCCATCAGAGCCTCGGGGCACAGGCCTGCTAACCCCTCTTCCCTCTCTCCTCAAACCATCCCTCCAGCCCCCAGAGAACAGCTATAGCCCAGAGCTCTCCCCTTTCTACCCTCTCCATTAGTGATGCTTTAGGATTCATCTTCCTTGGAGCAGTTGCTGTCTCCCAAAGGAGAAGATCAAACTCCCTCTCCTTCCCAGCTCAGCTCCAATAAATAAATAAGTACATGCACTGAAAAAAATTCAGTAAAGGAGGAGAAGGGAGGAAACGGGAGAGTTTCTGGACCTCACCAAGGCTGGTAAGACAGCTGCAGAAGGTCCCTCAGCTGTTTCCAGAGTCACTGACCAGAAAAGAACATTCAGCTGACCCTCATTAAATCAGCCAAAATACTTGCTTAATGTCAGTGTGCCTGCGTGTCCTAGTTTAAATTAAGGAGCACCTGGTCCTTATCTAAGTATATTCCTCCTTCAAACCTCAGCTCCCAATAGCTACCAAATCCACCTTGATTTTACACTCCTGGCTATTTTTCACTCTAATCAGCACTGATTTCCCTTTACTACATGTTTAAATGCTCCTGGATGTTCTGGTCTATGAATGGCATCCAGAGGACAGTCCTGTGCCCCTGGATCAGGCTGCACCTCTCCCTGTAGGTTGGAGGCAGTGATGTTAGAACCAACTGATACACACCACGGTCAGGGAAACACAGTTCTCCATGATACACTTGGAAAAAGGCTTTGTGTGGTCTGTTTTTAAACATCTCGAACATCAGAGCCCCCATGCCTTTCCCTGAGAGCTGATCCCCCCTCCCAAAGAGGCTTTTCAGCCTGCACTTCCACATGCAAAATTTTTCCATTGCCCAGACACCGGGCTTAGGCAAGCACAGATTTGATTACTGCTTTAGCTCTTGATAAAAATGTAAGGGAAAACCTACCTGTGAGTAGGAAAGGTTGGGAACACTGCGAACATACCACCAGAGTAGTTTGTATTACTGTCATTACAGCTTGAAACTATCTCGCCAGCCTATCTATTTGGCTGGGGTATGGCTTTTTATTTGCACTAAATCAAACGGAATGGCAAGTGCTCTTTGCAGAACTACCTAAAACTTCTTATAATTCAAAGGCTGCACTGTAGGAAGAGTGATGGGAGAGAGCAGGGACTGTGCTGGGAATGACAGGTGGCAGACTGTTGTTTGGTACCTACCAAATTACTCTGCTGCTCCCAGGGCTGCCTTGGCATTTCATTATCCCAACTCTCTCCTGGAAGGATGCGGACATAAATTCACACCTCATGTCCTGGTTTCCGTCAAACTGAGTAAGAGTGCAAATGCTGGCACCAACTGGGAATGCCAAGCAGGGCTTGGCATGCTAGAACAAACTCTCAGCTGTGGTCTTTGCCAGCTACCTGCATTTATCATTGTAATGGCCTGCCAGACAGGACTTGGCAAGCGACAGAGGAGGGCGGGAGGAGGAGGGCCAGGCTCTGCACTGCCAAGCAATTCATTCCTGTAGCTCCTGCCATCACTGTACCAGCAGGGCAACCTTCATTTTATTTTATCTTTTAACCAATTATGTGTCACCCAAATCCCACCTGCAGCTTTCTCCAACACAAACGGCTATAAATCACAGTTCAGAGACCGAGAGGGTTTTGCAAGACATTTGATTTCATAAAAAGGTCACTGTCTGTCTGAGGATTGCTGCAGTTCAAAAATAACTGAATAACAACCTGCATTGGCAGACAGGGAAGGAACCGCTTCCATGGTCTGTTGCATGTTGTCAGATAATATTAGAACAATTAGGGAGGCCAACAATGGCAGAACCATTAGGATCCAGCTAAACCAAAGTGCTGATACAAACTCAGTGAAATATCTCCTCCTTTCAATTTTTGAATAAAACATAATCAATTCAATAAGAAAGGGAAAAATGCATGAGCACACCAGAAACATTCAACATAACCACCTTGAGCAGACAAACAGAATACATGCCTGTCATCACTGCAGCCTGCTCCAATCTGCCTGGGTATTCCCCAGCTTAACCCCAAGCTCTGCTAATTCTCAGAGCACTGCAATACTCTGACGCCTCAGAGCACTCAGGATGGTCTCTTTAGGGGAAATGCTGTCTTCCCTAATCCATACACTGGATATGTAGCAGACCCTGGATGGACCTTTCTGTGAACCATATCACAGAGCAAACATTGGAGGACACTCCAAAATCATTTGACACCGATGCTGTTCTGAATGCCCTTAGTGTCCACCTCTCTCTTGCAGGTGACATGTCAAGCCAGACAGTGTCAAACTCTCCGAAAAACATCAGGTTAACTGCAATAAATACATGAGACACAGAGAAGGTTGCATCATCCTCCTAGCCCGGACCGTGACATATGGCACACGGACATCCCTCTAACAGAATTCCCCAATGATGGATGCAATCCTGACATGGCCCTTTCCTGGGCCTGGGGGGGTCAGGGAGCTTATCAGGAAGGCAGCTCTTGTCCACTGCCACTGAAACTTGCTGTCTTACCCACAGCAACCTCAGAGGAGTGCCTGTGCAGAAGGCTCTTTTGTTGTTGTTGTTTCTAATTCACTGCTCCAAAATATTTCTTGGCGGCATCCCAGGGCTGGAGCCTTATCTGCCCATCCCCCAGGCAGACACACAGCAGCTGTGGAGGCTTATCACGGTTGCCTGTCCACTGAGTTTACAAATTAACACCCTATCGAGGCTGCACGAGGGCTGATTAATCAGAGAGAGGCAGTCTGAGGGCCTTTATCACCATAAGCGGCTGCTGGGAGAGAAGTCACAAATCTCTCAGGAGGCCAGAGATGCCTTACAAATGAAAGAGCAGGAGGCCAGAGAGGAGGAGGGCACAGTGGTACGGGAAGCAGATATTTTAGAGATAGTGGTGGTGGAGGTAATGGAGCAGGGGAGGGGGGAGCTGCAAGAAAACACCAGTACATTATGACAGCTAAAAAAAAAAAAGAAGATAATTAACAGCCTATACCTCATGATTCTAGCTTTCCCTCCCCGGGCTATAATTTAGCCTATTGCTCCTTTGCTCCAGAGGACAATAAACATTTATTATGTTAAACACATAACTGTGCTGCACAAAAGCACCGTTCTTTCCCAGGTCCACTCCTTGCACAGCTGTGCAGCCCAGGAGGACGGGGCTGCTGAAGTGGGCTCCCCTTTTCTGCAGAAAATTACTTGGTTTGGACACAAAACACATCCCTGGCTTCCCCCAGAGTTGCAGTGTGCTGGATGCATTCATACTGAATGTGAAGGCAAATCCCAAGAGGCTGAGAGCTCTTGGATGGGTCCTCTGGCCCACCAGCATCTGCCACACAGCATTAGGATGTGCCCGGGTGTGGGAGCATTGGCAGGCAGGAGCAGCTCCTGCAGAGCTTCACCACCTAAGAAGTATCTCCTCTTTGTAATTCAGCAGCCTTGCTAAGAGGTTTACTGGGAAATGTTCAATCCCTCCAGAATTACGTGCAGGAGACATTCTTATTACAAGATGAATATTACAGTGGTGTGAGCTGCACTGGAGCAGTGCCGTCCCTGCCCCCTCCAAGCACTTCAGCCTCTGTAAGAGCACAGTGATTTAGGGGATTTGCCTGCCACTGGACTACAGTTCAGGCACTGCTCTCCTGTACCTCAGTGCCAGTACCTGCTGCAGCCCTCCAGCTTTGTGCTTGTGTCAGGACAATGCAAAATAATTATAAAGACCACGGGGACCCACACTGAAGAGATTTAAAATCTAATACATCTTTAAAGGAAACCAAATCAGGCATCTGTCTGCATTTGTCAACGTTCACTTCTAATTTTAAGTTTTCAAGTTTAATCCTTGCGACCAAGACACACAGCTGGATTTTTCCTTTGAAGTGTACTGTGTATGTAAGCTGAGATTCCCACGCAGCAACATGGCTCCAGAAGGTACAACTTTAATAAAAATGTTACCAACACGAAGACATTCATAAGCAAACACTGCAACCACCTCCTGTCCAGTGCTTTCTGTTAACACACCAGCAAAGAATTCAACAAATAACCTCTGGATAAAAATGTCATTCACTGCAGCTTTACCACCAACAGCGCCGTGTGTGGGCGTGATCCTGGGGAAGGGCCATTCCCATCTTGCCCATGGAAACTGCAGAAATAGAGCACTCACACAGCCTAACTGAACATCTCCAGGCCAGCTCTTTTCAGACAGCACCGGGAAACAGAATCAAACAAAAATGAATGATCATCTGCCCTCCCCCCCTTTCCTGATCCAATGAGAAAACTATTTCCCAAACCACCTGGATTATTGGTCTACCAACCCTCGCAGATGCCCAGTTTTAACAGTATCCATTAGGTTAATTAGCATTGGGCAAAGAGATGCTGTGTATTAGTCCAGGAAAGGAATGACAGCTTTTTTATTGGAGGAGTCCCTGCCAGGCTCTCTGAAGCAAACAGCTGTGGAAGGTCTTCTCACAGCCCTTCCCTGCCAACAGACACCAGATTAATCTGAGCTGGGCTGGACCCCCACGTGTGATGTTCAGCAGACCCACAGGTAAGCAGGGCAATGATACCTCCAGTCACCCCAATGAGATAACAGCAACTCTATATGTGAAGGAAACATCAAATATTCATCAGGTAAACAATACGAATGCGGTAATCCCAAAACACGGGGAAATTGTAGAAGCTGTCTCTCTGGTGTTTATCAGATTCACTCTTTAAACTTCATTATCGAGTCTGCCCATCAACCCTTCTCCCTCTCTCTCTCTCAGGTCTTGTGTTTCTACATTTTAGGGAAAGGATGTCTCTGCTGGATTAGCTGCTCCCCACAGCTCTGTTCCCACACATGGACACCCTCACTCTAACAGAAAGCTCACTGCAGGGTGCACGAGGATTTAAAGACCCATCAGACGGAATTAGGAACACCTAAAAAAAGGGAACCAGGACAGCGTATAAATTTCCCTACAAACAGAGGCTGTGGAGGAAAAAATATGGAGGCAAGACTCTGGTTCACATCTGCAAAGCATCTGGTTTCCCATCCCTCACTCGTCCAAGGGCAGTGAAGTGCACTCACCTACCTTTTACAGGAAAGGGTCACCAAGCATTTCTCCTGTGCTATGCAATAAGTCAAGAAAGAAGCTCTCACTGTTGCACCTTGGTTAAATATGGCATTAACTGACCTCATCTTCTGCATAAAAAGGTGGTGAAGGGGGCAGTCCCCCATTTTCAGCCAACATATAATCTGTCTTCTCCAATTAGATACGCTTTGCAACAAGTGTGGTGGATCCATTTATTTCCATACTGCAATAATGCAGATAAATCCAACTTTGGCTCCAGTCCCACAGCTTTCAAAGCTGGGGCTCTGCATTTCCAATCCTTGCCCTTTTTTTTTTTTTTTTTCCCTTTCTGCTGCAAAATGTCACCAATTTACTTTAGCCTGGGGGCCCATTTCGAGTTTTACCGCTAATATACGAGAAATGCATTTTTCAAGCTGTTACCACTTAACTGTACTGATATCAGCCACTCAGGGGACACAATATTGTTTACACATCCTGCTCTATGGAATAAGCACGGATGCCAAAACTCTGCCTGGGTTGTGAAGGAGACGTTTACTCTCTGTTTTATGAGATTTCCTCGATTTGTGGCTGCCTCAATGGTCGTAAAAACAGCTGTAAATCAAAAGAGCACCACAAAATTGCAATAACAACTGTCGAACTCGGCTCTAAAAAGCATAACTCCCAGCAACAGAAGGTGGAAGGCTTTTTCCTGATTTAATACCAGGTGTGGGGGAGCCCTAGTAAGCCTACGTGCAGCACCGTGTCTGCCCACAGTCACCCACACACGGGCTGAGCCAAACCCCTGTGTTTTGGCTGCTCCCCTATCGCTCGCCCCGACTCTGCCCCACGTAGTTCCTTCCGGCCTCTTTCCTCCTCTTTTCTGGAAAACAGAAGTCTTTTTCAAACGCCTGGAGAACGCTTATACAAATAACTGCTGAACGCACAGCCCTGTTTAAAGCATTAAAACAGAGAGTCAGCCCAACATTCAGACACGGCCGTGCTCCCAGCTGAGGCTGCTCTGCAGAACGGCAATGGCTTTAGCAGATGACCCCAGCCAGGGCCTGTCACCTTGCTCCTGGCCTACCCGGGACAGCCCAAATTCCTGCACAGTCTCTCAGCCCAGTTTTTAGGGAGTGGAGTGAAGGAGGAGAGGGCTGGTGGGATGTGAGTTATTAACAACCATCTTCTGGGAGCTGATTCCAGCTAAAATGGTTCCAGAACAGGCAGCTCCATTTGCCCTGACAGTCTCCAGCCAGGACTGGCCAAGCAGCAGATGCACGAATTCAAAAGTTTCTGTTACTCTCTGCCGCTGGCTACAGTCCAAACCAAAGAGAGAGTTTCACCCGTGGGTAAAAGAGCCTTCCTGGATTTTTCCATGCCCCATTCCAGTTGCTTTCACAAACAATCTTCTCATCCTTGTCTCCAAAATTACTAAAAGACTCTCAGTTCCTGCATCTCGCCACCTCACCCCCCCAATCTGAGATGAACTCGGCCAACAACAAACTCCCTTCACCACCTCCCAGCTCTGAGAAACCAGCTGTGGCACCGAGAGCCACACCATAAACCCTGGGCCAACAGAGCTACCCAGCCTCCTCGTGCCCCCTGTCCAAAGCACGAAAAGCTTTCCTGGCCTCACCAGCCAGCTCTTCATTCTCTTTTTCAAATTTCCTCTTTGAATTTCTTTTGTGGCATTTAATTAGCTCAGCGTTCTCCATTACAGAAAGAGGTTTGTATGTGCACAGGCCAAAGTATGTGAAGAAATGGTGAGAGAAAGTTCATGAGAAGTCAGTTTAGATGGTGCTCATCTTAGTTTTTCTGTCTGCAGTAGACTAAAATACACTTGAGTTCCAGTGTGTTACTGTATCTGTGCCTGGCAGTGTGTTTTTCCAGATGCATATCCTAATTATGCTCTTCAAGCAAATGCCCCGTGGAGCAAGGTAGTAGAAGAGAAAACCTCTTTACAGTCACCACCATGCTGTGATCCATTCTGGACAGGAACTCCCCCCTGCATTGAGAGGACAATTTAATTTCCATGGACCACTTGATGTGAAGGGAAAAGGATCTATATTCTTTTGTCTGAACCCCACAAAGTGTCAGCCCTTCTTTTCCCATTCTTCTGGTAGATGTGTACATTCACATTCTTGAGAAAATCCCCAATAGACGGGAATGGTCTTTCACTTCCAACACATTATGCCTCCCTGCTACAATCTTTTCCTTCTTGTACAATGCCTCTTGACTTTCCTTTGGCTCTTTTCTTTGCAATTTTTCCTTTATGAATGCAATCAGAGAGACAAAACAAAAAAATCCCCCCAAACCCAAATGAACAAAAAATGTCATTCAGAGCCTTTGCCAATGATGTTACTGGCAATTCCAGTTGAGAAACCATCTGTACAGACATGAACTGATCTGACGTAGGGAACAGCTAGTTTTATTTCAAAAAGCTCTGTGTTCCCAATGTTCTGGGTACAGGAACTCTACAAGCCAGCTGAAGCTAATAGGGTGAATATGTGATCAGCTACACCCATGCAGCAATTCCAGATTTATTTCTTTTGTACTACATTGAGTATCTGGGTGGGGTTGCAAAAACTATTAAAGCAGTCAAATACATACCATGCCAACTGCTGACCACAAAAACAGGCCATTTCCTCACGCACAAACTATAAGAAACATCTCCCAGTAACTGGCTTCTATCAGTAACCAGCTATTTCCAACAAAAACACGGTTCTGCTCCATTTGGAGTCTGGCACGTCTCAAGAAGGATGGAAGGCTGAAGTGTAAACGCGTTACTCGTACTGGGAAGGTGGTGTACTGCAGCAGGACAGGCCATCTAACAGCAGTTGTTATGATAAGGCATAATTGCAGGGCAATTACCAGGTTTATTTTCCATATACACCAATAGGATTTTGCCCATGAAGTTCTGTTTGCTCGGGGTGAATGGCGGATGTCTGCCAGAGGTTCTGTGTTCTAAAAGTCTCTACTGTGTTTGCTCATGGACCTGTGAATGTGCAGAGCACCAGTGATCCGGCTTTGCTCCTCTCCCTTTGTGGTGATGTCTCGGGGGGGACATTTTCTGAGTCACTGGCCAATGCCTGCCATGCTCAGCCACCAACTGGAGTTTCCAGCACAGCCACACATGTGACCTGCCCAAGGGCCCTGGCTCTGGGCAGGGGAAAGCTGCCCAGCTGGAGGGGGAACACCACTGGTGTGTGTTCAACCACCAGCTTTGCACAGGAGATGCTTTTGGAAGAGCTGTACTTCACCTCTCTTTGGCTATGTGCTCACTTCCCAAGGCATCAACAATTCTACTCAGCTGTCAGGTCATTCACCCCTCTGGACAACTGCACCTCCACGAGCTGAGTGCTGGGCTCCCCTGGCTTGGTCCTGGCTCTTCTCCCTTTGGACTCTTTGAGGCAAGGGCTGAAGCCACTGCCCTTTTCCTGCCTCTCTTCCAAAGTCCCACATCAGCTACCAGCTCATTTCACCGGCGTTTATTTCTTGGAGTCACAAATGTAGTGTTATAAGAAACCTTTGTGACTTTAGCCCTGATGTGACTGTGCCTGCTCAGTAAGGAGATGAAAAGCTTACAGTGAAGAAAGAGGCAGAATAATCCTGCATGTTAATACACAGTGACTAACACCTTCCTGGTGACAATCTCCTTGTACTCTCTGCAGAGGGATGTGTGTAAAGATCCTCCAAAGACACTATCTTGAAAATGCACAGAAGGCTCTGATCAGACTTCAGCATCTCCCGATTAGCTGAGCGAGAGCAGTGGAAGGACATCAATTTTCTAGGAAGTGCATTCAGAAAAGCACTTGATCAAATGCTCAGCACCATGGATGGATGTGCTTAATCTCACTGCAGCCCAAGCACTTTCCTAAACCAACGCCTTGCTTGTTCCTTCTGCGAAAAATAAAATGGTGGAAAGGCCTCCAAGACCAAAACCACAGACCTGAACAGTCAGGTTTAGGAGAATTCTGATGAGGCTCTGAATTTCTGTGGCTTTCAGCTCATCTGTAAAACAATCTGGAAGTGCTGACTGTGGCAAACTGGAGGAGAAAATAAACAGAAAATAAAGAGAAACAGCCAAAGTGGATGAAGCTGCTGTCTTATCGTAAACACAGCCTAGGTTAGTCCAAAGGAAATATATATATCTTTTGCTGGGTATACCCTTCCTGGGATTTTAATTTTTTTTTTCCTTTCCTAAAACAAGAGCAGATACACCTTGACAAACCCGGCATGCTGCAGCCAATCCATCAGCTTCTCTACATCAGGCAGACTGCAGAAAATGGAATTTTTCTTTCCCGTTTGCCTCCTGGTCTTGTTGCTGCTGCTCTCCACTAATAGACTCACAGCCCCTTCCCCTGCACCCTGGCTGGTGACTGATTGCTGGACTTGGAGCAGATGGCTCATGGAGCTGGGACTGCTGTTTCCTACGCACTTCAGCAGTTCCAATCAGACCTTGGGGTCTCCTGCCTAGCTCTGCAAGAACACAAAGCAAAAGGTGCAGCAGTTCTATACCAAATGAGCCAGAGCCACTTTTTAAGCTCATTTAAAATATCTATCTGACTAGATATTTCTCAAAATAGGCACCTGCGAGCACAAGCTAAGTAAGAGGAGCAAAAAATAATCTAAGACACTTAAAAACTTTGAATTTTTAATCTTCCCCCCGAACACGTCTATTCCAACTTTGTTATTTTGGACAACACAATTTTGTGCAAGACCATATGCACAACTCTACCAGACTGACTGAGCTCCCTGACTGATCTCCCAAGGAAATGTCTGGTTTTCTATGTCCAATCCAAGCTTTCAGGTCCCAAGACTTACTGCTGTATCTCACGGGAAGAGAAATTCAACAAAGTTGATCCCTATGCCTCTACCTTAATCTCCAGACAAGTAATTCCAGAGCCCCAAGTCCTCCTCCAGCAACACAGAGCAGCCTGAAGCATGTTCTGAGCTGGGTATGCACAAAGAACCACTGTGTGTTTTGTTGTCTTTATTACGAACACTTCAGGGCAATGACCACCTTTAATTTGTGCCTTCCATAACATCAAACATGATATTAAAACCTTAGAAATAGTTGTGCTTGTGCACGATATCCCGAAGGCTTTTTTTCTCTAAACCACTTCCAGCATGTACAGACAAAAGAAATAATGTCATCCTGCCCCCAACACTCCCAGCCATCAGAAGGTACGTTAACCACAACTTTGCTTCTGCTCTACATAAATGTTTCTGTGCATTACAAATAAGCACCTCATTCAAAGATCTCTCCCCAATTTATTTCACTCCAAAAAAGGAGACAGATGGCAGAAGACAGAGGGTTTTACAGTAAGAAGGGTTGGATTTTTTTTCCTCTTCATTTGTTCCCTACGCTGTTTCTTATCCTTGGGGACCTGGAGTTTCTTTTGATAGCACTGTGCTGCCTAATAAACAGGCATACAAGCACAGTCACAAGTATACATCTATCATCAAAGAGCCCTTCTTGTCTCCACTCCCCACAAAGTTGATTAATGATTACGTGTTTAACACATACATTATACATGGGAGGGGGAGACGAAGAGGGTAAATCCAAGCCCCTGTATACATTTACATATATTTACATACGCACATATAAAAAGCAGGGAAGCAAAAGAGGGCCATTCCCATTGGGACAAAAATCCATTTTGGTAAACATACCTCCTAGCTCTCCTTTGTAAAAATACAAAGGCAAAGGGAAGGCTGTACCTGGCCTAAGGAAAAAACTGAAGCTGAGCAAGGAGCCTTGTTTGGTTCCTGCAGTTCTATCCTGACACAAAACTGGTAACTCCATTATCAGCAGTCACATTACTTATGGTTTGCAAATGTGATCCAACAGCTGCTGCACAGCTTGGGAGAAAGGAAAGGGGTTTAAGTTTTAAGGGTGCTCCTGGTTTGTATTATTAATTCATACAGCTAAAATCCCAGTTCGTCTGGCAATAAATGAGATAATTAATACAGTTAAACGACCCCTTTATGCAGAAAGAAAAAAAATATCTGTCTTGTCACATCAGTCAATACCCAGAGGTACTGGGAGCATTTCATGGACTGCAACCTGGGGTGACTACAGATAACCACAGAGCCAGGCCTGACCCTTAAAGGCAGATGAAGAAGAGATGTAGTGCGGAAGGGTTCAATATGGCAAACTTCCTTTTACATCCTCCCAGGCCGAGCCAATCCCTGGACCTGGAGAGCTGCCCGTGTAAAAGAAAGCTGCCTGAAGGCTGCTTTAATCATGCTGACTGCCAGTGGTCTTGAGCAATTGTTCCAGCAGCTGGGGGAGCAGTGCCATGGCAAAGGACTCCCCTGACAAAGTCCCTTCTGGCTGCGGGGACAAAGCTGGCACTGAAACTGCTATTGTGGCTCTGGCTCTCCAAAGTGTCCCCGTGCAGAGTTAATCTTCCAGCCACCCGCTCTGCTGCTTTCCAAACATCTTTGCGAGGCTGGGATTTAACACTGTTCCGTTTGCACGGGGCTCTCGTAACACACCAGCGGTGTTGGGTTTTAACCTCTGCTGAACTGATCCACACCAGCTTTCTGGGAGATCAACTGAGGAAATGTTAACAAAGAAAACCTTCCATATACAGGGCTGGTTACAGTCCTTTTCTTTTTTTCACTTCTTTTTCACCCGTAACCTTTCGACTCTGAGTCATGATCACTGCCTCCTATGACTTCACTCTTTTTCTTTCAGTAAAGCTCAGGGCCTGCACTAAAGAAGTCACTTTCTTCCACCTGCTCATCCCTTATTTCAAATATAAATGTTTTCTTTAGCTTTACAAGAGTGGAAGAGATTTGCCTTGAGTTTTTCAAACAGAGAAATTCACAAGTGTTTGGGAAGCTGCAGTGGGAGGTCACCACATATCACCACCAGCTGCAGGGCCAGGGCTTGCTTCGGCTCAGCACACGTTTTATCATCACCTCATGGAAACCCAAGCATACTTCTTTTGCATCGCTACTGCAGTGTTTTGTAGTGGATATTTCAGATCCACCTGGGCTACAGTCAGGAGATCTAGTCTTTGTAACAGTAAAGTAATTAATAAATAAATGCAGCCCAATCAAAGCACTCCTGGTTCACTTCCACTAGTACAAATGTATACCTGATCTCAGCCAGTGCTTATTTGTTTAGAAACCCAAAAAACATCTCCACACAATGGAAAGACAAGCAGATAACAAATACGAAGCCATCCTTTCCCAATTTAGAAGTCTTTAAGCCATATCTGCTTGTCTGATATCTAGTCAGCCTCCAAAACAGAGAGCCAGGTTTCTGAGACAAGAGGCAAGAATTTAGACAGTTTTGACTCTGAGAAAGGGAAAACGATCACATTAAAGATGTCCTGGCTCAAGTGAGACATCAGTGTCACGTCCCTTCTACCCCTCCTTGGCAGATATCCCAGTGGAAGTCCCAGTGCTGTCTCCCAAAAGCAGCAGTGGCTCATGCCCATGTTTATGAGCTCAGTGAAATGGGTTATGGTGTCAAACACCAGCTGGATGAGCTGGGGCTGAACGCGCTCCTGCTTCATTGTCTTGCCTGTGTCCAGGGGTTTGAAAAGTGCTATAACCAAATTCACTTTTATCTTCACCACTTCTAGATTTCAAGTTCTTTTACTTCGAACTGACAAAATGAGCAGGACATTCACTCTGGAGACTGTTCAACACTGCACAACCAAAGCCTCAAGACTGTCCACTGTCTCCTGAGGCAAACCTCTTGCACAACTGTGCCAGCAGAAGAATGACTCAACTTGCAGACTCTGGGGACTTTGGGGTTGAAGCAACTGCCAAACCATGCATGAAAACACCATGATGGCTCTTTGCACCTTTTAAAGCAGAGAGATATCACACAACAAAACCCGAAGAGCCAACGAGGGACTCTCGCTACCCGAAGGGTGTGTGGCACAAGGAAAGCACCAGCACTGCTGAATGGGTACCAGCACTCCTGCACCTGGGCTCAAGGCAAGGTCACAGCCCCAGCTCAAGCAAGATCACATTTTTAAATCAAAGAGATTTTGAACTATCTTAGGCCACAGATGCCATGAAAATATGAGGCATGACTGGAAGATCTCCAAATGCCATCGGAAACAAAGATTTTGCTCTCTACAGTGATTTTAAGGCAGCTGATATCTTTGTTGTGCCATCTTGCCAAAACATGAAAGTCATAAAACTGCAAGCGGGATAAGGGCCATCTTCAACCTGCTGTCGGGTAGGTAGCCAGGAATGATGCCCCACAGTAACCACACCTAAGACATCTTTGAAGAGGCAGCAGTGAAAAGCAGGACATGAGAAAGCAAATGGGTACATCAAGCTGATGCACAGAAAAAAACTGGGGCTACTGGATTCAAGGTTTGGGATTATTTCACCTTACCCAGAGAAAGAGGTTTATGAGTTCACATTAAACACACACACAAGGGGAGAGAGTGATCCATCAGTGGTTTGGGATCTTGTTTTGGAGGGACCAACGTGGGTAAGCACAGGGTGACCAAAAGAGAAGCAGATTCAACTCCCCCCCAGTGCCCAAGCCAGTGCTTTGGAGGGAATGACAACAAATGCACAGGAATAATGCGTTGTGCTGCCAGTGTGGCTGCATCACTGCTCTCTTCAGCCACGCTAAGCAGAGCCCCAAAGACTGCTGCAGGTACCCTTCTCACTACACAAACTGAATACATGAAAACACGGGAGGGGAAAAACATGAAAATCACATTAGACAGGAGGAGCAGGAGTTTCCGTGCTGCCAGTGCCTTGGGTGGGCAGCAAATCCAGTGCTACACATCAGAATACAATGAAGGCAAACTAGTAAGAAATAAGAAGCATACAACAGAGCACTGCAACTGAGATGTTCAAGAGACTGAGCAAGGTTTAAAGCTCCCAGATTACAGCAGAGCATAACATGACAGAGTTGGCAAGGTACTCCAGCGCAGAAGTGACTCAAACCTTGACATTTTGACTTTGAAATTTCTGTTCAAATATGAGTTTCTCTACAGTTACAAAAGCAATAAAAAAACTCCATAGCCACATCTCAAAAAACCCCTATCTGCAGCACAGAATCCTCTTTTCTCCCTCCATGTTTGTGCAGCACCCAGTGTGGTGAAACCCTGGTCTGTCACTCAGGCTTTCAGGTACGACTGGAATGCAAAGAGTAATAAAAACATCCACCCTTGAAATAGCAGTCTTGAAAAAACCGCTGCCCTTGGTGCTGCAGATACCCCTGTAATAATCTCCACCGCAAATTGAAAATGTTGCCATCGCACCAAGAAGTGCTGGAAATATTTAGTGCTCCTGTTATCAACCTGGGTTCAGTTTCATTAGTAGTCCAGACGTGTGGTAATGAAGAACCCATTCAATTCCCTATCTCTGCTAGTGGTACACTTCATGGGCTCGTGGAAAGCACACATAAACCCCGTTATCTCTGACAGGGATGGACACATGTGTGCATGTCCCAGATTTGGAAACTGCACTGCAGCGAATGCAGCCTTCACGTCACTCAGCTGCATAGCTTAGAATTTTACATTTTAATTTTTTTGATGTCTGGGGAGATTAAAATGAGAACTGGCAGCATGTGCAAGGGATACTGCACTTTGAATGTCTTATCTATAGTGATTCAGGCTTCCCGGAGCTCCAGATGAAGCAGGTTTTTCACGATGGAAGAAACCACATTACACTGCTCCCTAGGAAGTGAAACAAAACAATAAAGGACGGTTAATCTCTTCTCTAATTCTGCTCTGTGGGACAACTCCTTCAGCAAGCAGCGCCTGGCTGTATCTACCTGGGAGGGGGTCATTTTACTTCGGCTTCCTCTTCTGCTTCCCTCTGTCCCTGGGAGTGCTCTGTCTCCCCGCTGCATCTTTCAATGGCTTTATCAGAGCTTGCACCAACTCAAGCGTGAGAAGTAGCTCTGGGCCCAGCGGGGAGAGGTGGGGGAGTGTGTCTGTGTGTGCTGCGGGGGGGGGGGAGAGGGGAAGACGAGGGAGGAAATGTTATTCTGTCCTTTGTCTTTTCAACAATTTCTTTTTAATGCAACTTGCAGAGCAGCATATAATTAGGGGTCTTGCGGAGCGGGCTTAAACTCAGGAGTAACCCTTCTAACGACCTCAGCAACGGATAATCAGGTAGCGGCTGTGGGGCGCAGCACGGCTCCCCACCCGCCGCGCCGCTCGGCCTCGTAATTAGAAGCCTCCACACTCCGCTGCATAAAGGCAGATTGCAAGGACAGCGTGAAGCCCTTGTTTGAAGCTGGGGGCACAAAGATTGCAGTGCCTGTGATGGATGGAGACAAAGACTCCGATACTGGAACGCTTCCAGCAAGCCTCCGAATCCTCGCTGCGTTTCTGATGGACATTTTCAGGATTTCTTAGAGCGGCAAAGGTTTATTCTCCCGCTCCCCCCCTCCCTAGCCCCCCCTCAGAATTCCTCCACAGCTCCCTAAGCCAGGGATGTGGATGTGGCGCTGTATGGGCACATGTCTCTTGAGATGCTTCTGTGGTTTTACTATTAGAAAAATGCGTTGCCCTCTTTCCCCCATCTATTTTTGTTAGTTCTCATTCCTGATGGGAGAGACACGTTGACACTCGAAAATACCTTGTGCTCAGGACACGGGGCTCAATCCAGGCCCCTCAGAAACTCCCCAGCCAGAACAGTGTTTTAGCTGACCATGTTCACACCACTCTGAAACTGCTGTAGCAAGTACTGTGTTTAAGCTGTAGCTGGTGTTAGCGTAATTCCCCTCAACACTTCAGCATGAATAAAAAGAAATCCCCTTCTTAAAATCACACGTAAACCCCATCTCTCTTTGCTGATCGAAACTTGTTTTTCTCTATTTACATAACCTGAGGCACAGGAGCAAAGGAAAACTGACACTGTAGTGGACTCCAGCTACAGGAGGGAAAGAGGAAGAAATGGATGGAGGACAGGAGCTTTGGGTGAGAAAAACCTAAGAGAGTGAAGGGTCAGTCATGTAGCCTCTTATAAAACAGTCACTGACTTCTATTTTACCCCAATTTCACCACCTTTCTGCATCTTCTGGGCTGCCACTGTGGCTTGTTTGTGGGTTACTCTGCACCCGATCTTACCCTGCAGAGCTGCAGCTTCTCGTCCCCACAGCAGCAGCAAAGCAAATGGGAGGAAACCAAACAGCTCAGGCAACTTGAGCACAGCACAGGAACGCACTGACAAAAAGCAGCAAAGCCAAAAGTGCTTGAATAATAAAACAGAGGAAGAAAAACCACCAGAGCCATCCAGAAGCTGTCAACTGCCAGACAGACAAGCTCCCTTGGAAAGAGCACTGAAGGCAGGTTCAGGGAAGAGCAATATCCATAAGGCAACACAGTGCCAGTCGTTTTTTTCCTCAGTTTATAATGACAAGTTAACAGGGGCTGGAAGAGAACAAAACATGGAAGATTTTCATAGGAGAAATCAGGACACCCTGCCAAGGACGGCTGCCCTGAACTCGAGTTATCCCTGAACTCACATTTGTAGGCACTTAAAACCTTAGCAAGATCGTTAACAAGCTAATAAGAACCACCAGCAAAAGGAGCATAACCTGGACTCGCTAATGTGTTTTGTTCTGAATGATGAAAGGGCAAAAGCATCCACACACTCAGTTGCTACAGCTAAAAAAAAATAACAAAAGATGCTGCCATTCGCATTGTCTCCTACCCTGCTCTTTCCAATGCTGCTACATTAAAGTGGTCTCCATCCTATCTTCCAGTCTGTCTGTCTTGTGTTCTCCCCGCTGTTCAAAAAGCACAGTAATTCCTTAAGTGCTACAACATCCTCCAGAAAAATGGACTGTAACATATGCTGTACAGCTCAGCTTAAGAATTTCCTTTGTCTCTGCACGGACCCGTTGAACCCCTGAGCTCCAAGAGCAGCCCACTCTTCCCTGGAAATCAGCAGATTCAACAGCGTCACAGGAGCAAAGCAACCTCTCTGTGTTGGATCTGCAAGGACATTCTCTCCAGACTCACGACTATTTCCCATTCACCAGGGTTTGAGGGGATACAGGGTAGTCCTGATTTGGCAGTCCATGCCAACCTTGAACTCCCTAGTCTTGGTTTTGCTCTGGTTGGCTGCATTCAGGGAAAAACCTGTTTATGCCTTCCCTCTGAAATGATTTCAGAAGCTTCAGATCCACTTTTATGCTGGTTGCATCACATATTTCAGCAAAGAGGAGCATGGTTTCATCACACAGCAGATCTGCTCTACTTTTTCTGCAGCAAGACGTGTAGTCACCTGAACAAAATCTTTTCACCAGCTCTTTCTGGGGAATGGATGATGAATATAAATTTGGGGAACTACAAAGAGGCAAGCTGTAGGGAGCTTTTCAATGTTTAAAAGCTGATCCAAATCTGTGACATTTAGAAAGTACACAAAACCACTTTCACTTCTTTCAACTTCCCATGCAACACGCTTGCTTGAAAACAAGTGTTTGCACAAGCTGCTTCCTAGATCTTAAATTTATTTAAGAAAGCACCTCTGCCAGCACCTTTCCTCCAGCCCAATTCACTCCCTACAGCTCAGCTCCCAGGAGGACATGCACTGAATCCCATCAGTGCAGTGGGGGAGCACAGCCTGACCATGGAGCACACAGCCTGTTTCGGCACAGCCACGAGAAAGGCTCCTGCCCATGGTGGAGGAGGAGCAATCCCTTTCTCCTAAGCCCTGGCCTGTGGTCTCCCAGGCTCCCAGAAGAGCAGGCCTTCCCATTTCCCTGCCTGTGCTGCCAGCAGTGAAGCCATGCAGACAGAGCTGGCACGGCTCCTGGTGACCCCAGAGATGTGGCTCCTCGCTGCAAATGGCATCAGGCGGAGCTGGATGAGATCAGACATGGAGGGGAACAGAAAGGGAACAAGAGATTCCAGAGGGCTCCTCTGCCTCTGAGTCGTGTTACTGTTGACTCCTTTATTGTGATTAACTCCTTGACATCCTCCTTCCATGACAAGTGGGGGAGGACAGACTGAACTTGGTGATTAATTTATCAGTGAATTACCTCCTTCCCTTTCAAACCTCGCCCCCACCGATGATCTTTATGGGTTAGCTCTATCTTATGAGAGGGTTTACAGCTAGATACAGGTTTGACAGTTTTCATTTCATCACTGAGAAACTCTGTTTGGAGCATTCCATGTTCCTTACACAGACGTGGTGGTAACACCATCTGCAAGCTTCAGCCCACCCCATAAGCCCTGTATGAGGAAAAGAAATCCTCTCCTCCTCAACCTCTTGCTCAAATGACAGTAATTAGGGAACCTCATCACTCTAGACCTGGAGAGGGAGGTGACATTCACGGTAATTGGAGACATTACATGAAGCCACACTGTGCTTATAAAAAAAAAGAAAGAAAAACCACACAGAGAAAAAACAAGCCCCTTTCCCCCCAACCTGGTTGGCATTTCCTAAATAAACTGCCTTTTTTCAGGCACATTGTGTGATTTCTAATACTGGAGACTACTGGAAGGACTCCTGCAGCCCGATTAAGTGTAATGCAGTGTAAGAAAAATAGGAAGGAGGGGGAAAACCCTCGGAAAGGCAATCGAAGTGAAAAATCTATCAGCAGCACAGGGGCTCCAGTGGAGCCAGGAGTCCTGTTCTGAACACACTCCAACTTCCCAGTCGTTTGCTCTGCTGGACACTCCGGGGACCCCAGCACAGCAAACTACAATTTCTAGTAAATATATCCCAGGGACACAATTAGTTTTTCAGCTGGGGGCATGATAAATTGGTCATGCATAATTCAAGGCCAGCACAGGCTGGAGTATAAACTGCTCCATGGCAGCTTCCAGCTCCCTGACAGGGGAATGCAAATGGGCTGCTGGCGCAGGGGCTGCTGGACCCACTAACACTGCACCTCCCTGCCTGCTCCCCTGTCCACCTACATGCCTGGCAACCACCACCCCAGCCTTTCCTTCTGTGCCTCTCTCGGTGATTTTAATTTCCCAGCGATGTATCCATCACTGTCCGATGGCCTTCTGGGACCCAACACACATTGTTATCACAACAAATACCACTCTCCGCTCCATCTACTCTGTTTTTTCCATATGCAGACACAAGAGAATGGTTTTGGCACAGAAAGAGGCTGAGGGACTGTGTGGTCTATTGTCAGCATTAGAAGGCCTAGGGCAAGTAATTTCCAATCTGCCTCAGTGTTCCCATCGACACAATGGAGATAATTCCAACCACACAACTGCAGAGTTAGCAAGACACACTCAGTTTGGGGTTTGATAAAGGTCTGAGAGGTGGCTGAGGATATGCAGCCCACCCAAACAACAGTCTCAAGGTCTCCAACCTTATTTTAGGTATTTATTTAAATACATCTACCTGCTCAAAGCAGGAGAACGAGAGAACTTGCTGCTTTGCAGTTGGCCAAGTGATGGATGAAGTGAAAACTCCAAGGAAACTTTGGGAATCCTTCAAAATGATGTCCCCAAGTTTCTCAGTGCATGCCCTACAGCATTCCAGCCAGGGAGAGATACACAGTGTACACACTGGAAAACTCTGCCAGAAAAATCACTGCAAGTACATTCTCTGTACAGCCACATCACTGAAGGCTGACAGCTCCTTTCACCAGCCACAGTTTCTCTATCTTCCAAAATCCTGAAACTACTTCTCAGGATGCATTGCCATTTTCTGCTCCTCGGGAACAGAATAAGCATTTTAAGTCCAGTCTGTGTGAAATATTCTTAAGAAGCAGGCTGAGGCAGAGCAGGGCATTAATAAAGGAAAGTTTTGGCAGTGTATCTGCAGATTTAGCAGCCCTTTCATTTCATGGTCAGTTCCACATACCCCAGGAGGTGACTTTGGTTTGCCTAGTAGTGAAAATAATCCAGGTTTGTCTGATTTTTTTACCAGGAATACTGTTGTGGGTTTTTTTCCTGAGCATGTCTCTCTTGCATAGGGCTGTGTGTTCCTTGAATGAGATCAAACAAAATTCAAGCAGAGAAATCTAGGGAGCACAGATGTTAACCTGGACAAGTCTGAACACAAGTACTTCTTAACCAAGGAGTCAGGACCCTTTTGGCAAGACCATCCCAGAGGAGATCTCAATGCTCAATTCACTGCATACCCTGCTTTGAAAGGGCCAATGCCCTCTATCATCTTCTTGGAACAGATGCTCTCTGAGCTAAATGTGTCCCTTGTTGTCACCAAACAACATGCCACCTTCTGACATCCTTTATGGAGAGGGTACAAGTCTAATGGAGAGAAACATTTCTTTTCCTAAATAAGCTCATGGGCGCACACACACACACACACACACACACAAATAATTATCTGCAAAACTGTTACAAGAGTAAGTAGGCCAGCCCAAATTTCCTTTTGGACTAGATTAATTAAATTAGTGCTTCAAAAATAAAGCACATATTTAACTGAACTTGCACAGTTTTATACAATTCAGCAAGTCTGTCTCGTGGAGACACCTTCACCCCAGAAGATCTGTCCGTGCCAAACCAGAGTGCATCCACAGGGCTGTCTGACAGGGATGGGGATGGTGCTCCTGAGGCCCAGGCGTCTGCAGGACTGAATCTGGAGACTGCATTTTGGTCCCAGAAGGTCTTTTGATCCCAAAGAATATGAAGCTCTGACAGCTCTGATGTTTGTCAGCAGACTGTTGAGGAGCTGGTGAGTGCAACAGCAACAATTTCACCAACAACTTCAAGTGATGCCAAGCTAAATTCTGGGCCATTACAGAGCAGGAGCTGAGGGTGAACTAAAGGATCAAATCACTCACTCCTGGCAAGAACTGTATTTCCTCCAAGACACCAAGCCTCTTCCTTTCCCAATTAAACAAAAAAAATATACAACCCTTTTAAAATTTAAATAGGGTTTCAAAGGTCAGCTCTGTTCACATCAGCCCACAGGGATTACATTAAAAAACCTCCACCACGAACAAAATTTTTTTAGTTAGTGAAAACAGCAGGGACAAAATTGTGCTAATGAGGATTATTCTTTTCATGCACATTGGTAGGCTTTTTATCTTCACACATGAAAGTCTTCTCCATTAAAACAAAATTTCCTGACACACATGGTGCACTAATTGTTGTCCCAGCTATCAGGGCTATCTGCCTCACAGCAACTCATAGAATCACAGAATGGTTTGGGTTGGAAGGGACTTTAAAGCTTATCTAGTTCCATGGGCAGGGACAGCTCCCACTAGACCAGGTTGTTCAAAGCCCCATCCAACCCGGCCTTGAACACTTCATTCCACTTGTGGAGAACATTTGGGGAAAACCCCCACCACAATTTCACTTGTGAAAAAAATATTGCTGCAAGGCTTAAGTGTAAGTACAGCCAGAACATCCAAGTCAATCCACAACTGCACCACACCAAAAGATGGTTAGAAAGAAGTCACAAGAGAAATCATATCAAGAAGAGAAAATTGTGGACGGTCACATGTGAAAACATCTAGGTGCAAAGTGAAAAGATGTTTAAAATCCAATATCAGAAACACGACCATGACTGATGAGTGTCAGGGAACCCATGTAAAGGAGGCTTCACAACTCATCCACTTAAAGAAAAATCGGCCTGTGCCTTTCCACAAAGGGAAAAAGAAGGAACAAATCCTGGCCAGCGAGCACTGGCTCTGAGGGACCAAGGTGTAAGAGGCAATGGTGGCCTGGGGGGCCCTCTGTGGAGAACTCGCTGCTGAGGTGACACTCAAGAGCCTGTGAAGCCTCCTGGCCCAGGTGCTCTCAGCTGGAAAGCTGAAAAGGAGCAAGGAGGAAGCTTCAAGATGCTACAGCAACACAGCACTCCTCTGGGACAACCAGCACAGGAGGCTCTCCATAAATACAGCAGTGGCAGCCCCGTGCACACAGCCAGAGTTCAGGGATGGTGATGTGTGGAGGAGCAATATCTGTGCAGTCACCATCCTGCAGACAGAATTCTGCATTCTATTTACACAGCACACCCTCGGCAGAGCCTCCCAGGCATTTACAAGGCTAGAAAATTAAAACCCCAGTTCGGTCACAAATACTAAAAAGCCCTGGTGGTTCCACCAAGCCAACAGCCCCTGATGGAGGCTGAACCAGCAATTCCTTCCTGGGCTTGCACTGGAAAAAAGATTAGAAGCACATTAGATATAATATACCCATATGCTTTGTTTTGCTTGCTTTTTGTTTTGCCTTTTAGGAAAAGAAGAGCGAGAGAGAAACTTCCCCTCCAGAATATTAAAAGTAACAAATTTTAAAATTTTTTTAACAAACACTAACCTCAGATCATTAGCCAACCTGGCAACAGACCAGAGAAAATTTATAGCCGACGTGCAACATCAGCTTTCATCCAGAAATGCTAATTTCAGTAAAATGAATAGTGTGTGGGCTTTTCATACTGCTTTGCATTTGGCTCCTCACAGCCCTGTTTAAAGCCTGGGAACCGGCCATATAGTTAAACTGCACAGATGTTCAACAATCTGTACTTGTGTTAATTACCCTAATGTGAGCAGAAACTCAACAGATCCCTGCTAATGAAGGAGAAAGTTTTCCAGTGTGACTACCGTATGTTTCATTGTCACTGTATTACCAAGCTTCTCCCCCTCCTTCCTCTGCCCCCCCAGCTCCCATTCTCTCCAGCTCCTTTGCATTCACATCACCCTCCTACCTCAGCATGCATGAATTGGACCAACTAATGACTGTGTATTCGCAACATGGCAGACACCATTAGGCTGATCGGAGGTGCAGCTGCTGAATTTTAACAGGCAATTTTAAACAAGGTAAGAAAAACAGATTCATCATGCTCCTGATTCTCTCATCCCCACCCATCTGCCATACTTCTGCCCTTGCCACAGCTCGAAAACACTCGCGAAGTGCAAATACACTTCCCCCTCCATAAAAGGCAGCAGCGTACAAAGCAATGCAAATAGATGTTGCCGGGCAATTACTGGGGATGGGAGCTGAGAGCCGGGAGCATCCGGGAGGACGGGCTAACAGGGAGCTCCGAAGGAAGGCTGGAGTGCGGTCCTGGGGAGGGAGCACAGCACGGAACCGGGACGGGTGTGGGTGACCCTGCCTGCTGCTCCCCTGCCCAGCACTGAGAGCTGCCCAGTGTCACTGTGGGAGCCACAGGAGCAGCAAGCAGTTATGTTCAGCTGCAAATGGGAGGTAAGACAGGGTTCTAAAGGGCACAGCGGGAAGGGTAAGGCAACGCTCAAGTGATCAGTGCTGCCAGTAGCAATGAACCAATACTGCTGCACAACTTAACCCAGCATTAAAACGAACGCGACCTCCCAAGAACTTCCTCTCCCACTGAGGATCTTGCTTCCTCTTCCCGGGTCTGTCTGCCCTGCTCCCTGCTGCCAATCATCACTTCCAGCCACTTCTCTCAAAGCACTCTGCTCAGCAAGCAGCAGGCAAAGGGGGACAAGGAAGGGCAACTGGCTCACCCCAGTGAGCCCCAGGTGACCTCTGAACGATACCAGCCCTGGCCTCAGCCAGAGTTCACCTCTCCCAGGTGCCACCACTTCACAGCCAGGCCAGTCTTCACCAGCAAATTGTATTACAATGACCCTCATGGGAACAAATGCACTTGCCTGTACTTGACTTGACTGGCAGACTCCCCTCCACAGAGGAAGGGGGGTAAGCAGTCAACTTTGCTCATTTATTGCATCCATCCTGCTAGGTCAGCCTCCTTTGTTGTTCACAGAGCCCACAACTTGCAAACTCAGAGATGGGGCAGCAGCAGCTGCCTATCCGGAGAACATTTCATCCACATCATGCCACTCTGCTCAGGACTGGGCACTCTCTGCCAGCCCTCCACAAGAAAAAGCTCAAGTTCCCTCTCAAAAACCTCTTTCTTCATGAATTGAGGGGAGATGGGGGAGAAACGTCACACAAAGAGGTGGGGAGGGGATCCAGCAGAACCCAGAAAGAGTTGAAAATTATTTAGAGAGCACTTGGCTCTTTTCTCCTACCTCTTCATCATTAGCACTGGAAGCAACACAGCTGTCTAATGGCAACTTCAGACACCCATGGGCCAGCAAAGCGACATTTTCCACACTTAAATAACACTGAGCTGATTTAATTACTGCACTTAATAGTAACAAAAGATGTCTCAATTTAATCTTCAAATGGCCCTCCAAGATCAAAACACAGCTGGCTGGATAACAAGATGGCCTAGGCCAGCAAACAAGTAGGTCCAATTTGTTGAAGAGCTGCATCCACTCCTGGGTATGAAAGGCCAAGGAACACTTGTGTGCCGAGCGAATCAAAGGCAGCAGCTCCCCTCACCCCCTCCCTGCCCGACTTTTGTGACAGGGAAAAAAATAAAAAGGCAGCTGATTCGGGGATAAAGAAATGCAACACGATAAAAGAACAAACGATGGTGTTTGGGAGAGAAAGAAGTAAGAACCACGATTTAACAGGTTTTGCTTTTATAATCCTTCAAGATGATTAGGAATGAATGAAACAGATTAAAATCTCATGGAGACAAAGGAAAGTCTCGAACTCTTTTGTTTTTCTTTCCATACTGGACAGGACATGGCTCATTAAGGAAAGCCTTCAAGACACAGCTACAGTGAGGAACAACTAGGCTTCTTTTTTGGGCAAGAAAAACTTGGGGAAAAGTAACCATTTACTTCTAATGTTCTTTAATTGTCTCTAGTGGGTTGTGACTGTTACTTTTTGCAAACTATTCTAAGAAATGTCCCTCTCTTGAGCAGCTTTCAACACATACTCCTGCTGACAGAATGGCTGGGCCTCTCCAGGTACTTTCAAGAAATTTTTAAGGTTTTGCACATTCCATTGCAGCTAAACATGGAAAAGTTACAGCCAATCTTTCAGCCACTGCAGCATTTCTGCGATCCCCTGAGCAGCAGAGAAGCCTAAATAAGCTTTCATGCTGTACCCTGGATGTAGCTTTCCAACTCCCCCTTCCAACTACTGATAGTTACACGAATGACAGACACACAGCCCACATTTTAAATCTAATCTCTACTAGCATTAACTAAAACCAAGTTTGCTAGAAATCAGTTTGTTGAGCTTCATGGCGTTACTTTGGATCAACAAGAGTCTGTGGGATATTGTTGCTGAAAGCTTAGAAGGTTTTTTTCTAGTAATTTTTTCCTTAACTTTTTCTCTTGATGGAGAACTACGAGGTGGTAACTGAAGTGTGCCAATTTTCTTGGAGCCCTGGATCATGTTTTTTGGGATTATGGTTTCTCTGGTTTTTGTTTTTTCATTATATACACAGCTTGCTCCGTCAACAGCAGTTCTTAAACAATAGATGATGTCAGTGACCACTGCACCATGAATGTGGAAGACTGAGGACAGGGGAATTCACTACAACTCTGGTAACTCCCTCCTCTCCCTGGACTGTGACATGATAGAGGAAGATAATGTCCATGTTCACAATAATCAGAGCCAGACAAACCAGTGGTTTTCTCAAATACCCTGGGCAAGGATGAGACATCCAACCAGAGCCACTGCAGACAGGGGTCATGTAGCCCAGTGTCCTCCCCAACAGGGCTAACATCCATGTTCAGGTGGGTTTTGAAAGGCCCTGGTTAGTTGGGTCTGCATTTAAGTTTCAGACTCATTCCCTCACTGTTCATTTAAGCATCTTCCTTTCTCAGTGAATGTGACCCTGGATAAACCTGTACTTTCAAACCCCAAGAGACTGATAAAGAAACACTCATTGCTTCAATTTACAACCTCCCTACTGATCTGTGTTCAAGCTCAGAGACCGAACCTTCACACTTCAAACTAGCTGGGTCTAGACATCTGAATGGCAACGAGGAATAAAAATTCCCATCTCTCTGCCCAATAAGCATGACTGAACCTCCCCCTAAAGCCACTCTCCCAACCAGTTTAAGTTCTAGATCAGTAACAGGAGATCTCGAGGAGGCACTTGCTGTGCGAGCTCGAGCATGTTTCCAGTTTGCATGTTTGTTTAAGTAAGTGACAAAGATGGAGGGACCAAAAGCAATTCCCTTAACTAGAATTCACAAGTGCAACCAAGTAGAAAATCTCCCGCCTGCTCGAGAGGAGGGAGTCAGAGTTTCTGAAAGGCTGAAAGACGGCTCTGCTCAATGCCCACAGCGGGCACAAAGCGCCGAGCGCGGAGTCCTGACCCCGCTGAAGTCAGCGGCAAAATTCCCAGAGATTTCCTCAGGGCCAGGATGTTCAAACCTGTTCAGACAATTCATAAACCACCGTTTCAAGGGCACACCTTTGCATGAGATTCCCAAGGGCCTTTTGAGTTTTGACTTAAATGCCTGGATTATTTTTACAATCCCGGTTATGGGTTCTTTGTTCGCAGGGAGTTAGGCAATACAAAGAACACAGCGAGAGAACAATGAAGGTATTACCATGCATGATTTGTCTTAAAAAAAATTCTCTTTCTTTTCATGAAGTTATAGATCCAATTTCAGTCTTTATTATCACTTTGCCATGTGAGAAAGTGGTTCTTAATTTTAATAAAGGAAGGGAGATTCATATTTCAACAAGAGCTAAAACGCTTCCTGCGATACAGGAGGTGGAAAGCTCTTTTACTAACAGCTACTGCAGGCCAGATTCAGGGAGGGAAATGGAAATAATCTGCCCACACCAGGTCAATAAATCCTGTCTAGGACATACCTAACAGTGGGCAGTAGCCCAAAGACATCTTGTCCAATGAGATCATTTCTGCCCCCTCCATTTTAAGGGAAATTAAGAGCTCGCCCTGCCAAGCACATGTTAACACTTCACTTATCACCAAACTTGGGGCTCAAGCTACTGCAGCCTGTGGTGCACAACTGGACTGATAAGAATCTTTCCACCATGTTAACCCATCTGGAGAAAGAACCATATCTGCAGCTTCAGAACCTTTCCCTAGGATTTCAAAGTAATTTTCTCCCTCAAATCTACTTTCCCCTTAAAAAGGAGTCTGTGGGATATTTAAGGAGGTTCTCATCTAAAACTTAACTGTATTCAGTGTGAAGAATGACAAGTTAAACCCAACCCACAAACCAAAATTAGGTGCCCCCAATTCACAAAGGCCTGTGTAGTTTATCTGTGAAAAAAGACTCCTAGAGACCCACCACTCCCATTTTGTGCTACTAGAGACATTTTAAATCAGGAATGCTAGTTGTGTTTGGCCAGACAAATCTTCAGATGTATTCCAGTTTGAAATGTGTTATGGAAATTTCTTTTTCTCCAAAGATAGTCCTATTATTTTACAGTCTTTCCCATTAGACCCTGTTTACATTAGAGCTAGAGCCATAGGACCAAAATCCATCTTTAAATATGGTCCTCACTGGTAAAAAAGTGAACATAGTTTTGTAAAATTATATTTAATATTGTTCTATCTCTGTTCTGGCAAAGGAAATGAAGGCAGTTGTAACCTCAGTACCAAGTGGTTTAAACACAGCCCATGTGGGAAGTGAAACAAAGATTTGATGCAACATACATTAATTAGCTGATCTGCAACCTAACTGGGGTTAGGTTCTGTGATCAGAAGACCTAACTTGGGCTGCACCTACATGCTCATCCAAACAGGACTGTGTCCACTGCCAGTACTCTCATTTTCCACTTAAGAACTCAAGATGCACAGGCAGACGAGGTGTTTTGCCCACCAAGGGCATGCTGGAGAGGGGCACACAGCACAGGTCTCCTCCCCTGGGTGCCCCAGTCACTGGGATGTGCCACCTGGGTGCTTTACAGAGCTGCAGGAGTGTAGAGAGGGACAATGTGTTATTCATTGTTTTTAACTCCATACTCTGAATCTCAGCGGAGGGGGGAAAAAATAACCCCAAGAAACTGGGACTCATGAATGGAACACATTCCCACTGAAAAAGGACTAACAAGAAAGTCAGCAAAACTTCTCCTGACAAATTTCAAGCCAAAGACAACAATGGAGAAAACAAAGCAGTAGCAGCATTTTTATCTTCCAACTCTGTTGCATACAATTCCCAGCAAAGGGATTTAGCTGTGATAAACAGGGCTGCAAGATCCTGAAGCGAGATTCGAGATTCGGCGGTTTTAGGATTCTTTTCAGGTAGCTGAGTACAAAATCCCTGCCCTTCCCTCTCCTTGGGCCATTCATCTTCCGCAGGTGATGGAAAGCCCCTCTCCCAGCGGGTGGTCCTGCTCTCCCAGACCTTAACGCTTAATTGCCACAAATCAATCCCAACCCTGATGCTCAGGCTGCTGCTACCCCGTCCCCCCTTCCCACCCCTTTCTCCTTGCACCGATTGCAGCCCAGGATCCTCTTGTGTTACTAAATCCATCTCTGGACACACCACCCAGGCGAAACAAAGCACCAGCACAGACACTGCCGGCCGTGGCCGGCGCCGTGCGCTGACCTTACGCAACGAGGCCGGCCTCGAAAACAAGTCACCTCCGTGTCTGTGTGCACGTGTGCACACACACATGCCTCCTATTTTATTTTTTTGTTCAACTGGAATTAATCAGGGACCATAAACACTGTTTGTTTCCTGAAAGCAGCAGTGGGGGGACGAAATACGCCTCTTAAGCTTATCAGCTTCAGTGCCACTGAAGAGAAAGCTGGCTTCTAAGCCCAGGGATAATGGGCTGTCCTTTCAGGAAGGTATCAGAGGTCTCAGGAGAGGGAGACAGCACAATGGTGTGACCTTCAGCTAATAAAGCCCACCCTAGAGTCCAAAGAAGCTTGGGGAATATTGACAAAAGTTCATATTTACAACGGCCTGGACCCTTTCCAGATACCATTACCAGTCTAGAGAGCTGCAGCCTCTGTACATACACTCACACAGGCTTTTATTCTGCCTGCTCCTTTCTTTCTTTGTTCCCATGCTGGCAAAAAAAAAAAAAATTAGTCAGAAAATGGCAATTCTTCTGCTGACAAGGCCCCACCAGCATCTTTTTTAATGAAGAGAGTTATTTGAAATTGCAATTTCAACCTCAGCGCTATCCTCTACTTGAAGGAGATTCAAGGCCTCTTGCAAGGATTCTTGGTGCGTCATCGTGCTCATCAGGAAGAAAGCATATGTGTTTTTGTGGAAAATCTGCTGATTTATTTATAATTCTTTAAACAAAAAGGCAGCCAACATATTGTAAAATGAGAACGTTGTTGGTTTTTTTGCACTGGCAATCAACACAGCCCATCAGAAACACAAACCCAAAGCGTTTTCAGGCAGAAACTGATCCCCCCCAGTCTGCGTTGTGGTTGGCAAAATGACGTTTAGCCCATAACTAGAGTGCACAGGCATGACTGAAATACAAATAATAATAATATTTTAAAAATTGTTCATGCAGTGAAAAAAGCCAATTTCAAAACATAAAAACTGTTTGAAGCTGAAGTTTCATTTTTCTGACTCCCAAAATAGTTCCAAAACAAATATATAAAAATAAAGGTTTGGAGGAAATCTGTTTTCAAGGGTAATTTCACTGAAACCAATATTAAATCTCAAAACATTTAATGGAAATAACATCTTCAGTGACAGAACTGTTCTGACCGCACTTTTCAATCCAGCCATGCCAGTGTGCCATTTTTATTTATCTGCCTCATAATTCATCTTTGCCATCCTGAAACTAATCCTGCTGGGGCTCAAAAGGGATCCAAAAACTGGAATAGGTTAGAATTTCTCCCAATAACATCTTCTAAAAGATGCCTCTGTATCGTGGTGGTCTCGTTTCCCGTGCCAGTATTTAACAGGCAGGAAGAAGGCTGAACAGACCTCTACAAAGACCACAGATTTCTCACTTCTGCAGCTTTTCTTTCCAGTGAAGAACCCGTTTCCACCCACTGCTACAGTTACATCAGCTACACGGGCTCACCAGCAGTTTTCAGTTTCCTAGTTTTGGCCCAAGCAGGCTTTTTATTCTTTCTCCTCACCCCATCCAGCCACACTCGCTGTCAGAAGAGCCCAGGTGACTGATTACAGCCTGTCTGAATCCAAAGTAGTCAAATTAGATATTAATGTTGTGCTTAATGTGCTCACACAAACAAGGTCATTGGTTGCATCAAGACTAATAGGAGATGACACACACTGGGACTGCACCACCCAGGGTGTTCCTCCATCACCTCAGGACAGAGATGCCATTGCCTCAACTGCAGCCACATTTCCATCATGGCCAAGGCTTCCCACCCTTCATCCTTGTTCCCAAAAGCAGCTGCAAATTGCACTTGTCCTCCCTCTTGGGGTGAGCTACAAAATCAATCAGCAATACTGAAACCAGAAAGTGGTGTAAAGTATCAGAAGAGAAATAAAAAGAGTCAATAGTGCCATCAGAAAGATAAACCCGAGTTCATCCTGGAAAAATATCAACTAATCCATCTGTGGGGAAGTAACCCTGGACCACGATACTCTGCGAGAAAACTGGAGAAGTGAAAGGTATTGGGCTCCTCCAGCAGGAATCTGGAGCTCTGCTTGGAAAGCTGGAGCCCAGTAGGGTAAAATAGCCATTATCAGCCCACCCGAGGTCATGGAGATGCAGAAAAGGCTGCTGAAGCAAAGTAAAACACATTTTTCTATGGATAAGAGAAGGCACTACAAATGATAACACTTAATACTTGGAATCAGTGTGCAGGACCATTTCTCTACTCACTGTTCCAAGGATGAGAGGTTACGTCTCCTGGCTGCCACCAGGGCCCCAGCTAAGTGCTTTTCATTGCCTAAACCTTTAAACCAGCATTGTTTTATTTATAATAACAGTGAGTTCCTACTGAGAAGCTCCAGAGACAACTGTGCCTGGCAGTAATTTTATACCTGTTTTCCATGGCAGAACCCCCTGGCTCTCAGGAAACCATGGGGTATTAAGTGTATCCCAGAGGAACAGGCAGATCCAGGACACATCCTCTGCTGTGGTGGATGGGCAACTGCTCCCAATTTCTGCCCTCTTTACTTCCAAACCACAAACACTCAGAAAGTCTTGCTCTTAGGGTATGATTTTAATAACGAATATTGGAGTTAAAAGGCTGAAAAAGCAAGCAAGGTCCATTCTGAGAGGGTGTGATAATCCCACCTGTGGCTGTCCCCAGCACGCTCCCCTGCACCCTGCCTTTGAGCACAAAAATGGGAGACCTAAATGGCCTGCTCGTGATGCTGCACAACCTGGTGCAAGGCTTTGTCCTCCTTGAGTGAAGAGGCAAAAAAAAAAAAAAAAAAAAAACCAGAGGCAAAAAAAAAAAAAAAAAAAAAGAAATCAGGTTTTGAAACCACACAGAATTAAGACTCAGTATCAGCCAAGCTGGCGACTGGATCTTGGGGGCCTGTTTCCCTCTGAATTTCTCCCTGCTGCTGTGACGTGCTCACACTGAAAATTTTCCCTTGAGCAACTGCCTGACTAAAATACAGCACACCCTTACCATAAAGCCCTTTGTTAAAACATCTTTGCCATAAAGCTGCAAAACCTTGGCTCCCAAGTACATTAAATCCTTATAAACCTGCCTTCATTTTAACCGCGCAGTATTTCAAAACACAAAGCGCTTCTTCTGAGAGATAGCACTTTAATGAGGAGAGGGGTAAAATATATAAACCAAACCTCATTATAGCATAATTTCTAGGAGACAAGCATGCTGCTATAAAGAGAAGCCATGGAAATTGCACTTCACATAGCTTGAAGATTTAATACTTTTAAAAAGCCACTGCTACTTCCAGCCTTTGGTGGTGTTTTGTTTTGAACATAACAGAAACAAGCAGAATTATGGGTCCACTGTCAGCTATGTATTTTATATTCTGCAAATTGTTGCAAATGGTAGATTCAACCCTACCACCTGCTCACAGAATGTAATGTGCCAGTAAGAGCCTGACTACAAGTTGCTATTGTATACTATTGTATACTTTTACCTTTAAACCTCTGCATTCTTCAAGGTTGTTGCTTTAAACATGATGAGGTAGCATGGATATGGTAGATCACCCAAACCAGATCCAATTCATACTGGATTGAAAGTGCTTATAATGATACAGCTTGTTCACGTGCTAACAACAAAGCCAAAGAAACCTACCAAAAACCACACTACAAGAAAAATCTAGAGTATGGACACACAAATGAAAGCAATGGATATAATGCCATTTAATACCACCTGTCAGATAAATCAGGGTAACTGGCACACCAAAGGGACTGCAATTAGTTTCCAAAAATGAGAATGCTGGTTGTTTTTTTTTTTTTAATCTAAAACTCGATTGCTTTCTACAAAATGACAAGTGGATCAACCTCCCTCAGCCAACAAGAAAAATGTTACTGGAAAAAACTGTTCTCCCTAAGAGCAAATTATCTATCAAAGGAGCATCCTGAATTACATTGGTCTACAAGACTTTTAAACTTAATCTAATAAAAAAATAAGCCATTATTGATTACAGTTCTTCGACATTAGTCTTCCAGTTGTAACTTCTGAAATGAAAGCTTAGCAATTATTAGGTATTTACTACAATCAGTAGAGAAAAATAGTGCAAAAAGATGAGCATAAAGGCCACCAAAGAAACAATGTACTTTGGAGGAGGGAAACAAAACAAGCAGAAAACCCCAACCCCCCCCAAATAACCCCACCCCGAGCCCAACAACAGCAAGGGGAGATGCACTTCATGGCAGCTTTGACTTGAAGCACATGTAACACTGATTGATGGATACTGCAAGCGAAGACACCAGTGGAAAATTAACTCCAACCAAGCACCAAAACTGGGACAGGTTTTTTGTGTTCCTTGCTCCTACTTTAGAAAACTACGCAAGAATGGTCAGAATTTCAGGAAAGGATCGCTCCAGCTACTGTCACAGATCTGGGTCAACAGCAGGGTAACAGGTGACCTGTAACTGATGCCTATAACCTGGTTAGGATAAGCATTTCCTCTTATCTCTTTGTTGTGGTTTATAATGAATAATATTCTGGGCTGAAGGGTGCTTATTCTCCCTGATTACCAGAAGGTTCAACACTCACTACACGGCTACGCCGATGGAGTGGCACTTCTGAGTGCAGTTCTCAGAGAGGACATCTGAAGAGAACACAATACACCAAACCCTTTTTCTAAACACAGAATAAATGATTTTGCTTTGGGGTCCTGTTTCTGAGACACTTTGTACAATTTTCGTTTTTACTGACGTGACTCTTCTCTCCAGGTTTACATTAAATGGATAACAGGTTCTTCCTTCACCATCATCACTCTCTTATGAGTCACAAGAGACTTTTTCAGCTCTTACCAACTTTACCACGGCAGAAGAGAGTTGGCTGGACAAATCTGAGGCAGCACCTCAGCACACAAATTACCACAGGATGTCTGGTATTAAGGTAACCCAGCCTAGCACGTGCCTTCCCTTAACTTTAATATTCTTCTGCTTGGCTGTGCAACTAAACCTCGAGGAAAAAGACAGGTGCAAGCAAGTGCACATGCTACTTTCGTTTTACAATCTTCCCACTTCCTCCCTTAATAACTGAGGGTTTGGGGTGCTAGAAACAAGAAGCCTTATGACAAATGTGCAATGAGACCCTGAGCTAACAGGTTAGCTGACATGGAACTGTTAACAGTGAATTGGCTTGGAGACAGTGGGGGGGGAGGGAAAAATAAAAAGGGGAGACAGAGTGAGAGAGACAGACAGCAACCAATTCAGCTGCAAGAAATCAAGCTAAATCAGTCCCAAGTGCCCATGTTGGAGAGACTTGATCTCATACCTTGCTTGTTATCAAGGCACTCCTGATACGAGTCAGCTCCAGTTCCGTTGCGGTCTACAGACAAAACAAAAAGTTTCATTCATATCAAACATAAATATCAGAAACTTCTCAAATGGCAGCCGTGCTGGAGCAACACGTTACGTGCAAACAGTGCTAGTGCTTTTGGAGGCCAGGCTGGTTCGCTGACAGAACCTGTGACTGGTCACAAACAGGCTACAACAGACTGACACAACCCACTGTGAGAAAATTCTTCTAGTCTGGGCCAGTGCTTTGCTCCCAGCCCTGCCCATCTGTCTCCACACTGCTGAGGGCACAGGGAAGGGGAGTAGAGCCACAGCTGCCCTGAGCAAGTTCCTTAAGCACATGGAAGTTAAATCCACTGTTGCACTGTTCTCTGTAGGCTCTATGAAGGCGCTGGTTTGAACCAGTGGAACGCAAACTACCGAACAGACTTCTCGGGGTTCTGTGGTCCTGTTTGCTTTTTGGTTGCTACATTGTATTAAAGACAACCAAAAAGACAAGACCGTACTTTCCAAACATTACTTTTCCATGGAAGCAATGTTACTGTAGATACTGTTGGGGTTATCTGACCCAGCAGCAAGAGAGGAGCCAGTCTGTGCCACAAAAACGGGCAGAAGCTGAGGCTCCTGTACTCTGAGTGCTCCACACAAGGAACAAACCAGACAGCTCCCAAACACAGGTGTGGTCACGCAAGTGGCCCCTCACATCCAGCATGGGCATCACCTAACAAAACCCTTCATCTGCACTAGAGGTTCAATTATATCTCCCTGCCTGAGCGTAAAAATGGTTTAACCTGTAGGTTTGCATAATCGGGTTACAGTGTGGCTTGGACCTCAAAAGCAAACCAAAGAATGTTCCAGCATGGCTTCTGCTCCTGGCTTTACAATTCAGTTCAACCACAAAAACTGTCAGGATGGTCCTTGAGAAAAAAATGTTAAATACATCTGTAAACCCTGGATAAACGAATGTCCTTTCAGCAGCTCACATGCACCTTACACACCTTGCTACCTATGAGGAGTAGAGCAACTGAGCCCACTAGACAGGTGTGTGCACAACCTCAAAAAGTGACATTTTGTACATCACACATCTAAGAATGCACATGGTGCTAAAATCAGCCCTGTTGTTTAACTACCAAACCATTTGATCAGGTCATCCGTGGCATGTACTCCTACCATACCAACTCCAATGGCACTGGACACAGTTTTATCCATGTGGTGATCACAGCTAATAAGGAAGCCACTCATCTAGGCTGAACTGGGTGGCCAAGGCATCCTGTAATAGCATTTCAGTCTCACCATGGAGAGAACCAGAACAGCAGCAATGTGTTAATTTCTTTGTAAAGATGCTGTTCAGAGCCCGAAGTTTATAAATATTGTTCACAACAGGAAAAACAGACGTCCAGGAGAACCTTCCCACCCAGGCACCTGCAAACAAATGCATTTCTGTCCCTCCAACAAGCCACTGGTCCCTGACTATGATGGCTTTCTGGCATTGCTCACGTGTGGCAAACGCATTCCCACATCAGCTGCCTTTTCATCTTTGCTCAACCATGAGCTGGTGATGGCTCCTTGAAGACGAAGAGATCCAGATCCAAGTTAAAAGGCCTCACATTCAGCAGTAGTATTTAATGAACAAAGAAGCAAAAATTGAAGTTGCCCCAGTGTTTGTGTTGTGTAAATCACAGATAATAGATCTCCCTAATCCTAATGAGGCCTTCCTATTAAAATCTTTATTAGCTTTCAGCTCTGCAGATTGCCCAAAGGCTCATCAGTTTCCCTATCTCGCAGTACCAAGATCTGCTTTAACTTTTACAAATAGCTCTAAGATATTTCTCAGCTTATCAGCATTGCCAAGCAGCCTGTCTTATCATTACTATTGCAGATAAAATAAATGAGCTCACGATGATATGAATAATGGCATTTTCTGTAGGCTGGTTTCCCATTACATTTTCAACAGATTGTAGATTTAAACTTAAGCACAAAAGAAAAAAAAAAAATGGAAGCTGGGGGGGGAGGCAAAGGGTGGATATTTTTTCCTTCCCATTTACCTTCAGTGTCTCAGAGCCCAGGCTGCGTTTTTAAGCTCACCTGATGAGAGCTAGTAATTACTTTTGAAAGGGAGCAGAAACACCTCAGCTCTGCTTTCTCTGAAGACCAAAAGCCCGGTTACTTCTGGGATGTTTTTTCAGCTGCATTTGCTGGAGAGAAGCAAGGGCTAAACCGCGCTCTGCCTAATGAAGCCATCTTCATTAGCTTGCTCCCTTCCCCAGCAGCCCAGGAACACCAGTCAGATTGGGAATTGAAATCATGAAAAGCAACAGAACTGCATTTGAATTAAAAGGCTAAGCTACAAAGGTCTCCGACGGCTGCTCCGGGCTGATTAGCACGAGGCGCGTGTGGCACCATTGCGGCACAGAGCGAGTTTTCCGGAGCACGTTCCTGGATAAAGGCAGCGCGGCCGCGGGAGACGGGGAGGCTGCAGGACTGACACGGCTCTGCCTTCCCCTCCCGGCGAGCAGGGAGGTCATGTTCTGGCAACCATTTTCTGCCCGGGCCCCGCAGCAATCACTACAGGGTTAAACGCTTTTCCGCTCCCCAAATTCCTCGCCCTGTCACTGTATCAAGGTTATCTATTATTGGCAGTGACAGGTGAAAATTAATCTCCTAATTATTTCTTGCTGCGTAATCTGCACTGAAGGAGTAACGTAAAAGGATTACAGTACACCCTCTACGGAAGGCTTTGCTAGAGAGCCAATCATCCAGGGAGATAGAGGGGATGTGGGAAAGAGATATTTATGACAGATTTCCAACCATTTTGAAGGCAGACTGTACTATAACTTTATAACCTACAGCTCTGGAATGAGGATGTTCTTGCAGGTATCTTAACAGCCTAAATGCTTTTCATTGTTGATTCTTCCAGGAAAAAAACCTCCAAGATTTATACCCATCGTGACCCGTCTAGGTACAGATGTTTTTTACCCCCCAGAGAAACCTTATGGCAAAAAATGTATCCAGCCTGCTTCCACTCAGTATTAGAAATCTCGTAGCTACCTTCCACAGCAATTTCACTGCAACGTTTTTTCCACGAGATCACGAGCTAGACTGAGTACTTTCAAAAATAAAAGTATTTTTTAAAAAACCTTCATTTTGTAAGCAAGCTAGAAATATCTTTGGTAACAACACAAACAGGCACCTTGAAATGCTGGCTTTGTGTAAACTCTAACTCTCCTCCTACCATTCACCAGAAAGTAAGGTTTATTTTTACAGTATTAAGGAATACCCATTTTATTTATCTTTAACCCATTCCATGCAGCCATATAAGGTACAAATGGATGATCTGGAGAACCTATTTTTCTATATCCATGTCAACAGCACCATCCTAGTTGAAGTTTACAAGAACAAGCAATCATAGGTGGTGTTTCAAATTACATTGGCTACCTTAAACGATGCTGTTGTGCTAACCCATGCCTTGAGATGGTTAATGCAGGGGGTCACCGTGAAACCCTGGCAGGTAACGGGACAGGGCAGCAAGGGAGATCACAACCCGTAATCAAGTCCTGCCGCCAGCATCAGTCACATTTATTTTCCAATTTCCTTGATGGCAACCTTTTCTAGACGGTGCAGAAACGCGACCAGTTCCTTTATGCAAACTCTCAGTGCTTAAATCCAACGCCACGTTCCCCCTTGCTGGACAGCCAAGCCCTGACACGAACTCTGGCCGCGGTCAGCAGTGACCGGCCACCGCTCTGGCTCGCGTTCCCACCGGCCGGGATGTCCCAGCGGAGCCCGCCCCGGGTGAAGCGGGACAGGTGAGCGCAGCATCCCGAGCGGGGCGCGATGCAGGACGGAGGAGCCGGGGCCGTGCCGGGAGCGCAGTGCGCGCCCGCGGCCACGCGGTGGCGCGCGCAGAGAGCACCGCGAGCGCTCCCGCTCCGCGCCGGGGCCGCGCCAGGCGCGCTCCCGAACCCAGCGCGGCCGCCGTCAGGGGTCACTGCGCCTCCGCGGAGCTGGGACCGCGCACGGGAGGAACCCGCCAGGCTGGGACGCGTTTGCAGCTCCAGGGACAGGAGCCGGACTGAGCCGCCCGAAAGGCTGCTGAAAGCACCGGCGCTCGGGTTTTTAAACGAGCAGCTCAAATTAGGCGAATTCCCCAGCAGTGACAGAGGTGTTACGGTTGTTCGCCTTTCCCTCTGTTGGTTTTAACACCTCTGGGCCAGGCGCTGTGGCCGCCCGGCTCCCGGAGCCTCCCGGACTGCGAGCATCGACAGTGCTGAAGGGCAGCTGTGTGGAAATGAATGATTTTCCCCTTTAAGGCAACTGCTACTAAAAAACTAAGGCTGTATTTCAGTAATTTTTAATAAGTGCCTGCTTCTCCATCCGAAAGGCAGCTCCTAAGTGATCCTTAGGATATCACAAGGACTCTGAAAACACATAATCGGCTACTAAGTTTCAATGAATCCACACATCACCTATATACATTTCTATATATTCCATTTGCACCAGCACCAGATAAGACAATTCGTGTTTACATCATTGAGGCAAGAGATTTTCTTCTCCTCAGGACCTATTTTTAACAAATAAACAGAAATAATTTAACAAAGCCTAGACGAGAACATAAGCTCTTAATGGTTTACCCTTGGAGTTAAGTAAATGAGGAAATTATTCACTGGCATCTCTCATTTTGTGGACGTTTCAATCCTACAGTTACCTGATCTCTTGCATAGTAGTTATGAGAACAAAAGAAATATGTATAGAGGCAAAGCACCCACCTACTAACATATCAGCGCTACTTCTAACAAGCCTGTTTTCCAGTAATATGTTTTCCTTATGGAAATCTGAAGAACAAATTCCTATCCATAGGCATTTTCCCCAAATGCTCCATCATCAACCTCATTATGCGATACAGAAATTCTCCCAAGGGATATTATGTAATGGCAATCCCTCCTTCCTCCCCCTAAGGAGCATATTTCTCATTACATCTCCTAGTAATTGATCAGTCTAGGAAATAATTTCTGGTAAAACCATATGTTTCTTTACCTAGTTTAGAAATTCCATCTTTATTCAGAAGGATAAAAGACTACAAGAGACCCTAGAATTTCCATTTCTGATGCAGGATGCCAATCTTTGCTCAAACATGCTATTAAGCAAGGAGCAACATATTCTTATACCTGCCTGACTTTAGATCTTGCAAACTAATAAAGTAATTAAAATTAACCATTAACAAATAATTTTACTTGACTGAATCTTCTGTAATGGCTAAAGACTGCTTCATATTCCAATACATCCAGACACCACAATCCCTAGATATCATGGGCCATTCAACACAAGGATGCTGGGAGTCAAGGAATAAAAAAAAAAAAAAAAAAAAAAGAAAGAAAATATTTAAGGCAGAAAATGACATACACATCTGTGCTTTCCAAAAGTACCACACAGCACAGACTGGGCAGCTGAAGAATGCACCCTTTTCATTGCCCCTTCTGTCAACACATCACCACTGAACATCATACCAGGTTTTAGTTTAAAAAGCAACAACAGCAAACACTAATATTTGTACCCCTTACTGAAAGTTAACACTTCAAATCGCACATCCTTACAAAAACAGGGCAAAGTAAATATCAACTACTGCTAAATATCTGTAGTTTATCACTGGAATTCGAATCATACCGCAGTCCCTTTTTTAACTGTAAAATACCAGAGCTACGTGTGTCACTGGTATTTGATTTAGCCAGCCCAGGCCACAAGGTCCAACAGATGACTGCATGTCCTGATAGAATAACACCAGGATATATTTTGCTCCTTCGTTTGTTTATGAGAACAGACTGCCCCTCTCTGATAAACAAGGCTTAAGGTTTCACTCAGAATAGCCCACCTTCAAAAACAAAAATAAATAAATAAATAAAAAAATCACTGTGTACTAGTGAAAACTCAGTATTCAGCTAAATAAAATACTGCCTGCCTTGTCTTATACCATTAATCTCCTCTGGAAAAGAAAATCAGGCAGCCCGAGCTAGTGCCTTTTGGCTTTAGCACATGGCAGTTTAAGGGAACTGCTGTGAGCAAAGAAGAAAATTCTTGAAGAGAGCATTAGGAGTCTGCCACTTGTGGGAAGTTAATGCTGTGTGTATAATTCAAGCAGCTCGCCCTTGTAAGTCTGTATGTGGGGAAAATCGGATTTATACATAAACATAAACCTCTGAAGTAAATTCTGATCAGGGATGACCAGAGATTTAACTCTCTAGAAAGAAGAATGGGAAGACTCTATTTTCCTGTAATACCTTGGCAGCCTTTTCCAGTTGAGCGAGGCTTGCTTTCAAGCATTGATAACGAAGTAAATAATTCCAGTTTCTGCGGCACAGGGGAGACCAGTTAAGGACGCTCTCCAAGACCCAAAGCAATCATTCAGAACAGTAACTTACATAACAAGAAATTATCTTTGTTACAAAATTAGGTTAAAAGGACCTCAGATACTGTAATGTTACAAAAAATCAGGACATGCCTTGAGAAGATTAGCTGGCAAGCAGCCTCCTGAGATGAATGCACAACTTCAAGAAGATTTTACAAGCCTAAAAACCAGTTTAAATTCCAGAGAGACGCACAAGCCTCTGCCATTTAAAAAGGTCCTTCTTTCCTTCCCTCTGCCCTCGCCTTATTCCCGAGCTCTTTTTCCAAACCATCTTTAGTTAACCAGTGACCTGGAAATCTTACTTCGCCTCCTCCCTCCCCTTTTCAAATTTGTCGCTTTAAACACACAAGGTTTAATTTCTTAATTGGATTAAATTTTTCTTTCAGGCTGAGCAGAGGGGCCCCGCAGCAGCCGCGGGAGGGGAGCTGCCCCCGGCAGCCCCGCACCCCGCGATCCCGCCTGGCCCGCACAACCTGCCCGGCTCGGGAGCGGCGGGGGCTTTCTCAGGCCAAAAGACACACGGGAAAAAAAAAAAAAATCACGATGACCATTTTCAGACTCGCCATTCCTTGTGGAGTGAGAGGCGCTGTGTCGGCACCGAAGGGGTTAAACCGCCGGGCACGGATTTTTGAGTTTTGTTACCGTTTTCAACAGCCAGAAATCCCAGACCAACACCGGCCTCATCCGGCAGCCGGCTACAGCGCCAGCCTGCCAGCAACACCCGGCACAGCCAAGTCGCGATATTCCGCTCGAGGGGACCACCGAGACGCCCCCGGAGCCGGGCTGTGGGGCCGCCACGGCCACCCGCGGGTGGGTGGTGGGAGCAGCCGGGTCCGCCGGGCTCACCCGCGAAGCCCTGGCTCCCTCCGGCCCCACTCCTGCCCGGGGGAGGCAAACGTTCAATATTTATTATTCCCCCTCCCCGCTCCCGCGAGGGTGGGAAGGGGGATGCGGTCGCACTGGAGGAATGTGCGAAATAGGGTGAAAACAAAAAAGCAGCTCGGGAGCGCATCGCATCCCGGCAGCTCCGCGCCGCTGCGCCTCGTCCTTGTCTTTTATTTTATTTAAACACACCCAGTTTCTCCCGCAAAAAAAACCCCAAAACCATAATTCCGCACGGAGAGCTCCTCGGTTCGCCTCCGGGAACGGGCAACGACCGGCTCCTACCCCTCCGCATCCCGAGCCTCGCATCCCTACCCCTGCTCGGGAGAACGCGGCGCGAACCGGCCCGAAAAGCCACCGGGGCTGGCTGGAAAACCGAACCAACCTCGTCGGCCGCGCCGAAAACGGCACGAGAGGAGAGAAAGAAAAAGAAACACACAGAGCCCGCACGCACGGAGCCACCGCACCGGCGGGAAGCGCGGCCACTTCCTCCTCCCGCCCGACCGCAAAGCCGCCAGCGCTCCCCGGCTGGAAAACGCTTCCCCCGCCGAGGGAACGGGGGGTCTGGGAAAGGGACGAGAAGCCCCCGGGGGTGGGTGCGGGGTCCCGCCCGCCCGGCGCTACTCACCGCGCGGCGCGCAGACCATGGCGAGCCCCGCCGGCCCGCGGGGCCCCCGCGGGACGATCCTCCGGGCGCGGCCGGGCGGGAGCGGGGCCGGAGCCGCTCGGGGCCCCCCCGCAGCGGCACAACGCGGCTCCCGGCCCGGAGCTGCCCCGGGGGTCCCGCCGGCCCCCGCCGCCTCCTCCCGCCGCGCTCCTCCGCTGCTTCCCTCCGCTCCTCCTGGCGCTGCAGACACCGCGGCTCCGCTCTTTTTTTGCTTCCTTTTTTTTCCCCCCCCCCCTTGGGTTTTTTGCCTTTTCTCCCCCCGGCCGAACCCGGGGCTCAAAGTTTGCGCCCCTGCGCCCGCTCAGCCCCGCAGCCGCCGCGCAAACGGCGCTACGGGTCCATCACCCGCGGGGGCCAAAAACCACGCGAGGGGGGCGAAAAGCCCACGGACGCACCAAAAAAAAAAAAAGAAAAAAAAAAGGCAAAAAAACAGTAAAAAAGAAAAAGCGACCCAGGCGGCGGCTCCGGCCGGCATCCGAGGAGGGGAGCAGGGGAACGCTCAGCCCCGCAGGCAGCGCCGGCACGGCCCCATCCACGGGCTTCCCCCGGCGGCGGCGGCGG
>NW_016690231.1:1489455-1557746 GCF_001604755.1 Lepidothrix coronata
AGTGTGAGAGCGAGTGTGTGTCTGACTGTGTGTGTGAGAGTGCGTGTGAGTGAGTGGGTGTGAGTGTGGGTGTGAGTGTGTGTGTGCGCGCAGGACTGTCTGGGCCCGTGCCCTGTGCATTGTCTGGGTGTGCACAGGTGTGCACGGCCCAAACCCAGGTGCAGGGGTGTGTCTGTGCACGGCAGGTGTGCGTGAGCCAGGTGTGCCACCTGTGTGTGTGTGTGCATGGTCTCTGTGTGTACTGTGTGCCTGTACATGCTCTCTGTGTGCCCCGGGTGTGTGTGCACAGCCCATGTGTGTGTATGCACAGACTACAGCTTCGTGCAGTCTGTGCCTGAGCTCTGTCTGTGAGCACGGTCAGCACATGCACAGCTTGTGCCTGCAGAGTGCGTGTGTGTGTGCACAGCATCCGTGTGTGTGCAGAGCCTGTGTGCATGTGTGTGGCCCATGTGTGTGTATGTGGTCTGTGTGTACATGCACACAGCCGGTGTCTGGGTGTTCACAGTGATGTGTGTGTGTGGTTTCTGTGAGCACAGTGCACGTGTGCACATGGTCAAAGGGTGGATGAAGCGTGTCAGAGCTCTCTGAAGGCACAGGCGTGTGCACGTCTGGTGTGTGCGTGTGCGCGCACTCTTCCTCCCCCACCCTGCCCTGTTGATGGGCTGAGGTTGGGCTCCTTTCCCTCTATTTTCCATGTTAGTTGCAGCCTTGTGTGTCCCTGAGGTGCATTTGGACCCCCAGGGGATTTGGATCCGAGTGGAGGCAGAAAAGCAAAGGAAACGTTTAATCGTGATTAACCTTCCCCACTGCAAAACAGTTGTTAGTAGGTATGTTTAAAATATAATTACTATTGCTGTGATTCATAGGTGCTTTAATAAATGGCTAATCAATGGCCACAGGGCTGACGATCCCGCTGCCTGACATGCCTGGTTAGCGCCTGCTGCAGTAAATGTGATTCATAGGGACGGGGCCAGCCCTGCCCTCCTCTCCCCTGTGGGAGGGGGGTGTTGCACCCACAGAGCCTTCAGCACGGCCTCCTCCCCACTCAGCAGCCCCCAACACCCCGTTCTGCACCCCAACACCCCACTCTGCACCCCAAAACCCTGTTGTGCACCTCAACACCCCACTCTGCACCCCAAAATCCCCCTCTCTGCACGACACCTTGCTCTGTACCCCAGCACCCTGATCTGCACCCCAAAATCCCCCTCTCTGCACAACACCCTGCTCTGCACCCCAACACCCCCCTCTGCACCACCGGCCCTCACTCGGCACCTCACTTGGGGTGTCCACACGTGTCCCCCGCACTGCCACTGCCTCTCGGGTGGTGGAATGGAACTACCCCAGGCTTGGTTTTCAGCTGGGCTGGAGAAATTATCTGAAAATCTTCAGGAAGAAAGGCGGTGAACATCTGTATACTATTAGATCCATTAGATGTGTTCATTATTTTATATTGATTGGTATATCACTACACAAAGTTAATATATTATGATTATTAGTATATTGTTAAATCATTAAATACGACAGCAGACGGAATAAATAATTTCCAGGGGATGTCGGCTGACATTTAGAAATTGATGGGTATGTTTTTCCCTTTGCATCCTGGCTGGCTGCGGGACTGCAGCGACGCTCTGGCTGCTCTGACTGATCTCCTTCCCCTGCTTTCCTCTGCAAGTGAAGGCAGTGGGGAGAGCCTGCTCTGCCATGCCCAAGTTTGCATTTTAAAAGATGAAGCTGAATTAATACGAGCTCCAAAGAAACCTGTTGGACGAGGATATTCAAACCACTCGCATCAAATGGGGAGCCACAAGAAGGATCTGCACCGGAGGCTGTATCTTGGTGTTGCTCAGGGAGAAGAACACCCTCTTGCAACACTGACAGGATATTTGGGTGAAAACTCAAGAATGGAGCTGCCCTCCCACCAGCAGCACTGCCACCTGCCTCCCGCAGGTACCCATCCCCCGGGGAGCACAGGAGCACAAGCATCCCCAGACCCCCAGCCCAGGCTCCAGGTCACCGGGGTTTGTGGATTTATGGCACAGCTCCTCACGGAACAGCAGATGTTGGAGAGCGTGCACATCTGTATCTCTACAGCAGGGGAGCTGGATGCCAATCAGGGTTAACTCGGGATAAATTTACAAGAGCACACAGCATGACCCAAGGTACCTCTTTATTGGCCTACTACAGGCCTGCTAAATGCATTGGCCGACTACTGCACATTAAAGCCACATGAGCTTATATGTTCAAAATGAATTTTACAGGAAGACACAGGGATAGAAAAAGGAGGAGAGCCTGTGTCACAAATGACATCCAGATGTGAAAACACTGTAAATACAAACATCAAAAGGCTCACCCCTCCACCTTCTGCAAAGACAACACTGGAGAAAGGACTTGCTGCATTTAAACAAATATTCTCGGCAAGGAAGCCAAGGAGCCTGCTGTCCCCAGTGCACAGCAAACCCCCACAGATCCGAGTGGGAATTAGCCATTTGTCAAGGCAAATATGCAGCAAATATTATGCCATCCTCTAGACAGTTCAACCTTGGATCAGGGGCAATGAAATGGGATGGAAGAGAAGGTGTTTTGCTAAGAAAACCAGAATTTTAAATATAATAACTCAAATCTGAAAACTGCACTCCAGAAAGCATGTGATTATTTAGATAAAGTCTCCAGGGCTATGACATACTTCTTACTAGAATCGATATCATTCAGGGACAGCTCTTAAGCCTTGCCAGTTGTATGAAATAACTAAATAAATAGGTGCCTTTTAAAGCCTTGGTATTTGCCGCAGTGAAGATATGACTAGAGTGATATCCTAAAAAATCTGGGATATCTGGTGAACCACTCAGTAACTTTGTTTTAAGATGTGGGAAATGACAGGTCATTCCATTCCCCTGAAAGGGCTCCAAAATCTCCACTCGCCTGGACCTACAGAGGAACTGTCAGCGAGTCACCGCCAGTGAAGGACAAGTGTTCCTGGAGCCAAGGACTCATCCCATCAGTCACCTGTCACACTGTCCCTTTCCCTTCTCGCCTACTTCTGTCTGCAGTCAAACACAGTGGGGGACAAAGCTGGTTTGAAGCAGCACAGAATAAACCTAAAGCAGCATCAATGGCAGGGGAAAGCACCTAACACCCTACCAGAAAGGCGGGGATTGGTGGGTAAGTGCACACAGGGTGCAATATCAGATGTTTATTTCGTGCTCTCGGTTCAGCTCAGCATGTGCAAACCACGATGACAACATTGGGTGTTACTTGCTTGAACTCTCCTCTCGGAGCAGCATGGCCAGGCATCGGGCTGGGGCAACATGAAAGCGAAGCTTAGACAGGGTGTATTCTTGTTTTCTCATCTTTTCAAGATGCTATCTGACCACCAACACCTGACAAGCGGTGTGAGCACACCACAGCAGGGACTCCATACCGAGCTGGCGCTAATCTCCTGAAGGTGCTGGGACGCCAGGGTGTGGGGGCAGCCTGAGATGAGGCTCTCAGAGATGAGATAAGATGAGATGTGGCAGGCTGTGGCTACTGTTTTCACTCAGGTCTGACTCAAGGCTGCAGGATCACAGCCATCCACTCTACCAGTGATATCTGTCCCAAGTGCAGAGCCCTCCCTTGAGACGACTGCATCAGACCAGACTGGTGCTTGAAGAGAGCACGTACTCGCCTCACCCTGAGCCAGACCATGCTTCTTATTTTGGAGCTAAAAGCTTCAAGCAGTTTGAGACTGACAACAGAAGGAGAAAGCACTTAACTGTTGTGTTGCATAAAGATATCATGAGAAAATCAGGATTTTACAGTAGAGAGAGTAGAAAAACACTCAGGAAGAGCTTGGATAAACTCAGGGTGAGATTCAATAACAGACGCCGTCGCCTCCTGCATTGCGTGTCCCCACCTGGGCTTCTGCTGGAGAGGAGCTTTATTGAATCTGTTATTGAACCTGTCCCCAGGCTGGAGCTGTGCTAGGGTACCCTCACAGGGCTTAAAACAGAAATGAAGTGACACAGGAATTTGCAGTGAAACTGTTAAAATAGGCTGTGCTCTGATTTGCTTTAAAAGCCTGCATGCACTGGGGGAGGGAGCAGGCGGGAGCCAGCGTCATGTCCAGCTGCCCACCAGGCACCTGGAGCTGCAGACAGCACTGGAGCAGGACTGCAGCTCCCCATCCATCCACCCATCCATCCATCCATCCACCCATCCATCCATCCATCCATCCATCCATCCATCCATCCATCCATCCATCCATCCATCCATCCATCCATCCATCCATCCCTGTGCCTGCTGCTGACTGCACAGCTCTGCTCCCAGGCCTAACAACTAGGCTGCAAAACTACTCAGCCATCGGAGGATCACATTACATGCAAAATCTACAGCTCCTCAAGAGCTTAATTTTGACATACAATTTTCTCTCGCTGAACAGAAAAGGGAGGGGAAGTCTAAAACTGTCTAAACAAAAGAATGTTTTTTTCCACTGCACTTTCAAATGTTCATAAACCGAACAGAATACAGTTAGAGACGGCCCTTCGCCTCAGGGCATCCAAGGCTATGGCTCCAATTAAAGAGAACAAGGATACAGGAGGTGGTACCTCCAGTCTGATTGCTCTCGCCTGGGGCAGCTAAGCCTCATGAATAAACACTGTTGACTCTAACTCTCAACAAAACAATTACTCGTTTGTTTTTGGAATACATTTTCTTAGCCTTTCCACTTGCAATTTTTGCTACTATAAACTAGCCAGGACAAGAATAAATACCTTTGTGATTCTCTAAACATCCTTGTAATTGCAGTGCTTCACTCATGAATGTCTATTTCAACATTAGAAAAGATCCTGAGCGATATGAAGAAATGTTTCTTTGAAGTAACTTTTCAGAATTAGATGCAAAATATTTACATCTAATTATTACTGCAAGAACTCCTGTACACACTGCCAGGCACAGGAGTGAAAACTTTCCGTGCAAATCCAGTGAACTCTGAAGAATTAAAACACAAGGAGACGGGTGAGACTTGTATTTTTCTGGGCTCCTGCCAGGTGTGGTGCAGCCCCTGGTGCCCCCCATCTCCCCATGGAGCTGTCAGCCCCCCCAGCACCTCCCTCCTGGCAAACCCCACTGCAATCCATCCCCAGAGGGATGTTCCTGAGAGACGGGGGTACTTCTACAACGTCAAAAGTGCTGGCTCAGCTATCTCCCGGATGCAAATGAAAGGAGTGGCAGGATTTCTATGGCTGGGGAGAGTCTAAACAGAACAGGTAGTGGATGAGTCCAAGTGAAAGTGTAACTTTGGTTTGACTTCCTCCCAACCACTGTTAGACTGTCCAGGACAACCTGGAGCTTTCCTGAGGACAGAAGACAGCTCCAGCTCACCCCTACTGGCTCTGGTGTCTCGTAAAGGTGGGTGCAGAAGTAAAGCTGAGGACAGCGGTGGAAGGAAAAGAATAATTTACACAACTTTTTAATGCTTTTTCCCAGAAAACCAACCTACTGCTGCAAAGCTGAGCAGCCAACCCCCAGCCACCATTTCAAACCAGCAAGCCTTAAACTGCAGGACTGCAGACTCTTCGCTTAGCACAAAAGGTTTTGGCCAATAAATACACTTCTTTTTTCCCTCTTAGAAATGCTTCCAAGCTGGATTATTATCCCCCTTCTCACTGTTAGTGTAAGGGTGAGAAAATTCAGGAAGGGAAAGTAACGGAGAGCCCGCTACCCTGAACGGGCTGTGGATTTGGGAGCGACTGAGCTTATCCTTAACGATGCTCACTCCACGTTCAAAGTCAGACAAGTGATGTTGCCTGCTCCTACATGTTATTTATATATTGTGTTAAGCAACAACGTGCAAATGAGCTCGAGTACAACACGTCAGACGCGGCAAAGATGTTTCGGCGCGGGTACAACACAGCACAACACAGAGAAGTGACTCTCCGTATGGGGCCCTGCATCCTCCCAGTGTTTATACTTGACTGGATAATTGGGACCACAGCCAGCTCATCCTAAAATATACAGCATGAGCACGGTTAGGCATTGCATCTGTAACATATACAACTTTAGATGTCAAAGCATCTTTGTTTGAAGTCAACAGCAATAAAAACTGCATTTGTACGAGAGCTTAGCATGTGGGAATACATATTGCTAAACCAGGATGTTAACACATGGCCCTCCTCAGTTGGCTGCTGCCAAAAGTATGCCTTTCAAAATTGGGATGAGCATGCCAATAATCTGTAGGATATTTTAAAACTTGGAGAAATCTGCAGCAATCATCCAGCACTGGAGAAAACTGTTTTTGGGAACATTTACCTTTGGCAGAAACTGGCAAAACTCCTACTTGGAAAGATTTGGGTCCTTTGCATATATGGACATGTTATGTGTAAAAAAAAAAAAAATCCACAGAAGGATTTTTCTGTCCTGTTTCATTTTGCAGAAACTTTGCTTAGTCACTTAGTGACAAATTATTCACTCGTGTAAGTGAAACTTTCAAATGTACACAAACTTTCAAATGAATACAAACCTGTCTTTTAAGGTTGCTGTCTTGATATTATTACACTAAGGCACACAGAAATTACAGCAGAACTGTGTTAAGCTTATGGGATTTCTGTGAATTTCCTTTCTGGATATTAAACTTTAAACAAATATTATGATTGTATTCCAAAGGCTTGAATGGGCTGATGATTTTGAAAGTGCTACTTTGGCATCATTGTACAGCTCCATTCTTTCATGTATGTTTTGTTAAAACACAAAGAAGCTCTATTTATGAAAAGCCAGTCTTAAATCTATAGTTTGTGAAGCCATAATTTGTGGTTGCAATTGTGGTTAATTTAACAAAGCAAGCCTTTTGCTTCACAGTGCACCATACTTACTATTTTTCATAAACTATCTGAGCAAAAAAACCCCCCTTCAACATGTCAGATATATGATGATCCAGCAATGTTGCAATTTTCCAACTCCTATTTTGTGGTATACCATATTATATGCACAGGAATGCTACATCATTTATTCTGGAGCACAGCCCTGTAATTATTGCTGGCAAACTACTAATTACATACCGCCATCAAATCTAACCATTTTCCCAATAAAAACCCCCTACTTTCGTGCGGAATACAGCAAATACAGCCACGAGTGAATGCATGTTTTTATTTTAACAGGCATGCCATATGGTATATATTTGTCACCTAAAATATCTGTCCTGACAATGGGACAGGCTTTGCACTGTGCTACGAGGCCATGGGGCAGGAGAGGTCTCAGCTCCGGTTCTGAACCAGGATCCCTCTCCCTTCTGAGGGCCAAACCCCTCAGCTCACATGATTTCTGGCTTGGCCTAATTAAGATTCAGGCCCTGCAACAAAACAGGGGTCTAGATCTTGAGTTCCCCAAACTCCAGGACTGTTGTGTTTGGAATTTTGTCATTGCTTCATCTTTAGAAGCTAGAATATGGCTCTACTTGTGAGTCCTCGCCCCAAGAGCAACGGTTGGCACTGCAGAGAAAGCCTGTCAGCTGGCCACAAACCTGCTCCCTGCATCCCAAGGTATTCTAAGAGCCACGGCACATTTCAATTGCAGAACTGCACAGCTTTGAGTTGCTTCTGGGAAAAAAAAGAGGGATTGTGGGGAAGAGGGAGCACGCAACAAAAATTCCCCGAAGATAATGCCCTACATACACTGACATTTCCAGAAATTGGCCACAGATTCGACAGCTTGGAGCATCCCCACTGTTCCCATGCAGCACAGGAGGAGCATGGCCAGAAAAGCAGCAGAGACATATTGAAAGCTGTAAATGCTTCCACCCAAGGCTGCTGTGTCCAGCACACCTGGGGGCTTTAATGCACACCTGTCCTGTGCCCAGGGCACGTGCCAGGGCACCACAGAAGGAGCAGTGCTGCCATCTCCCAGGGAAAATGCAGGGTGAGGTGGGAGCTGTGGTGCTGCAGGGAGCCAGTTATGGATCTGAGGCTCCAGACTGCTCGCACGCAGCATCTGCCTGAGTGGCTGTGGGGCTCCTCCTGTGATGGCAGAACAGCAGCAGGGTCACCTGCAGGGATGTGGGAGATGGGCAGCAGGGTCACCTGCAGGGATGTGGGAGATGGGCAGCAGCATCACCTGCAGGGATGTGGGAGACGGGCAGCAGGGTCACCTGCAGGGTAGTGGCTGATGCTGGCAGAACTCACAGCACTGGGCACAGGGCAGATGGGGCTGGTGGCTGTAGGAGACACTCTCCCCAGCAGCATTTACAGCCCTGGAGAGCATCCCTAGGGGTCTGGGCTGTCCTGGCAGCCAAGGGCAGGGGCAGAAGCCCAAACCATCATCAGCTCCTACTGCATCATTTTTCTTCATTCACAGAACCCCCTCCTGGCTCGGGGGGCTATTCTGGCAGGCAGAAGCAAGGGAACAGAGGTACCAATGTTCCCCAACATGACTTCCCCTGGACTCCATCCTCCTGAGCTCTGTTTCTGACTTGGCAATCAAAACATCGGCGAGACTCGTTCCCTTTTAAAAACATGACAAGCAGCGTAGGTATGCGAGACAATTTTCTTAATCTTTCTCAATTTTCTCCTATTTCAAAATTGCAGTTAAAATCGGCTGCAGAGAAAAACCCTCTCCTGCTTGTCTGAAGGTGTGGAGCAATGTAAGGAGCTTGTTGCACACTTTGATGCTAACGTGTGAAATGAAGCAGCCAGGGGCGCTTGTGAAGGATGTCAGAAAAATCCCACTGGAGTACAGTAACCTCAGCACCTCTGTGGCAGCACAGAGCACGGGCTGCCAGCACAAAGCTGCACAGAGCTGCAAAATCTGGCCCAGTTCTGGTAAAACATGGACTATTTGCTTAAGTTTCTGGCATTTGCTGCTCAGTATCCCTAGCAGCTTTAACGAGAATAAAGCATGCTTTGCATGCCAAGCAAGTTGGCTGATCTTAGTCACGGCCTTGGTCAAACACAAGGAGTTGCTTGACAAGAAAGAACTGCCACTAAAAGCATTAAAAAATGTTAACAGAACTTGCAGCTTGCAAGTTTAGTGTTGTATCTGAAGCCTGAAGGTCTTTGGGAATTACCCTCAACATTCATCTCAGCAGGAGTTTCTAGGCACCAACACTCCTTTTCCTCTTTATATCCCTGCTCTTATTTATTTCACAACTACAGAAATGGTCTGTTAAAAAAAAAAAAAAAGTGACAGGTATAAAGCTCAGCTCATATGGATAACCCTGGTGGAAGAGATTTTCCTCCCTGAGACTACTTTCAGGTTTGCTGCTATCAGCCAAGGATTAGTCAGCTAACATGGCATCTCTGTTGACATACATTTTCTCCCCACAGCTAAGACAGCTTAACTACTTTATATACCAGAATATGCAATGGTTAACCAGATACTTTCAAAAATAAAAGTATCTCCTACTTATTCATTTATGATTCTGCTTTTAGTATTGAACTAGAATCCACAGACAAAGAAATAAGCACACAAACACCCTTGTGCCTCTAAAATATGCTCATATGAAAAGCTTGAATTATGGTTAGATAAATAAATGAAGTTACTTGACCATTCTCTCAAGAGCAGAGAATCCATTCAAAATCTTGCATAAGTTTTCTTCTTCAGCACATACAAGGATTAAACAGAAAGGGAAACTCACAGCTTTAGACACACTTTGTGTTTCAATACCAACTGCAGCCCCAGCTTCTCTGTAAGGATTATCAAGGCTACAGCCCCATGCAGCTGTCAGTCCCTGGGGCTGTAATTCAGCTATCCTGCTCTCACTCTATCCATCACATTTACACAAATCCCCAAGGTGGACTGCCTTCTAAATGTCTTTACCTTGTGCATTATCCTGGGGCTTAACAATCCAATATTGGTGCAGCCAAGGATAATTACTCTCCATTGATGATAAAACACCCTGAATCCTGTCAGGCATGGCAATTTGCATCTTACAGTGCTGAGGATCAATAGATACAACAAAGGAGTGAAACCTGATTAGATCCTGCTGCCTCTCAATGGAAAGGGAAGAGCTGATTGTTTTGCAGGGTTGAAGTCCTGGTTAAAAGGGAAACGGAGGTCTCCCATTACAACACACTCCCCAAACCTGCTGTTTGCCTGGAAACTGCTGCAGGGAGTTTGAGACTAAAGGAGAAAGTAGATGAACAAACAACCAGCTCTTACAGGCTCCTGGTAAAGGAGGAGAGGTATTTACTTGTGCCAGTGTGGCTCCTGCACTTTCACTGTAACCCAAGGGAATACGGTGGATGTGAACTGTCTGGAGCTCCAGGAGGTTCTGCTTTTCCCCTGATTTTACAGATCTGCAGTATAAAGAGGACAAGTAACTGGTTCACAATCACACACTGCTTCAGTACTGCGCCTGGAAACTGGCTACTGGCTCTCCAAATGGATCTCCTTCTGGAGCATCCTCTGAGAGTGTGGGCCCAGCCAAGAGCTCCTGCCCTGTCGAGGCAACAGGAATGTCATATATATTTAAAGTAAGGGATTGCAGGATTTTCCAACCACAATTAACCAGGTAAGCAGATGCATGAAGGTGGAGGTGGAATAAAGAATTATCCCAACTCATTCGACAGTCTTCTAACATTAATCTAACACCGAATCTGATGGAAGATAAGAAGCGCAGTGGGTGAACTTCAGTTCCCACATTTAATCTAGAGAGACATCACAAGCTTCCGCCTCTTCAAGTCTTTATTTGGAGGCCAGTAACACATTGACAGAAACCCATGGTTTGGCTGACAGCACTGCTGGGCTGCAGGCAGGGAATGCATTCCCGTTTGGACGTGATTCTCCGCCGCTGACACTCCCTGGGCTCAGCTGTGCCCATCTCCCACAGCCCGCCCAGATTAGTGATACCAAAGCTCAGCCCTGGGCTGCACACCAAGAGCTCCCAGACAGGATGTAGCAAACTGTGTTAAATCTGGATTTTTATTTGGTTTCTGGTGGCAGAGCTACATTAAACAGGGACTGCATGTCTCCATGCTCTTGCCTGACTGAAAGAAATGCAGACTTTTCTTCCAGGGAAATGCTGAATTTGGGGGATTCCCAACCATGTGAAGGACAACATTTTAAAGAAGGCCTCAAAACATGCAGAAAATAAAACAACATCAAGAAAAGAGCCTGGTCACATCTTTTCAGAATGCATGCTCTGAGCCTGATGAAGGGCTCAAAGCAAGAGAGGAGGAAAGCAGAGAAGAAGAGAAAAACTCTTCAGAAACCAGCTGGGAATGGTCTGTTCTTATCAAAACACGTTGCTGACACAGACCTGTCACGGAGCCAACATCTGCTCTCAACCTGCAGAGTCAGTGCAAGGCTTGCTGAGTGTCTCCTGCACAGGAACAGCAAGAGTTGACTTGGCACGGTGGACATAAATGAGAAGAGCTTCTGAAAGCACCAGTGAGCAGAACGGGAAGGAAACTTTGCTCCTTTGATGAAAACCCTTTTTATTTTGACCTACAGGCAAACTGGCAGATTTTCTTCTGCAGAAAGGCATCTCTTCCAACACGGGAAATGGAAAAAAAAAGCCTGATTCTGGACATCTGACACATATGGTAGTGTCTACTAAAGACAGTGGGGGGTTGCATACATCAAGCCTGGAAAACTGAGGCTCATTAACATTACAGCATAGGATTATCTGCATCTTATGCTCATAAGGATCTGTTCTTTCATCCTGATGGCTGCATAGTGATGGTTGATTCAGGTGCCTAAGAGTAAATTTAATATTGGTGAGAAGTACCAAGCCCATGTCTAAAATCCTTTGTCTCCTTCACTTGTGCAGTGGAGTAGAAACATGCTTTCCCACCCTGATCTCCTATTACCCTGAAATCTATCCCAGCCTTTAAAGGCTTTCACTCCCCTTGCCTTCTTCAATCCCCAGCATTTTGGGGGTCCTGGAGAGGATTTGCAAACAGTCTGAGACACCACCACTGTAGAACAGATGGCAACTATCCCACCTAGGGTGAGACACCAAGCAACATCCGTTGGATTCTCACATGAGCATCCAGCTCCTGGCACTGCCTGTGCCTCTGCAGCGGCACTTCGGATCCCTCCTGCGCCGTGGGAACCCATCACTCATCGAGAAGAAAGGGATGTTATTGTGGTTTTCCATCTGTCACTACAAACTGAAATGTAACTTTGTATTGGGATCTCCACTCTGCACTCAGGCATGGAAGATTTAGAGCTTGCTGCTCCGTATTTGAAATGGGAAATTGGAGTGGAGCTGCTGAGTCATGAGAACAGGGGCCAGTATCACCAGCCTTTTCTCCCTGGGGAAAACCACTAATCCTCTCTGATGCACCTGGGTGTGATTGATTCCTAAGGATTCCCGCACACTCACACAGTCTTTGACTGTCAGAGGTGCATTGATTTGTTCAGCGGCAGAGAACAGAATGGATATAATGGAGGTGATTTTTAAGGTGATGATTGCTATGGGTGGGCGAAAATAAAACTGTGTTAAATAAGCAGCCATTAGAGCTTAAAACTGATCAGCTCAGCTGCTCCTGCCCTCTGAAAGGAGGAGGATAACACTGCCATGTGCTCTGAACACAGGTGAGCAGGAGCATAATGAATTCACAGGGTGTAATAAACCTGGTGGAAACCAGCTCCAAATAAACTTGTGGTAATAATGTGTCCTCTCGCACCACAGTGCACTCAAGGACATTGTTCTCATCCAAATGACATTACGTACGGTGGAAGAAAACAGAAGGAGATCATAAATGTAGAGACCTCATAAATGGCCATGACCAAGTCTCAGATAAGAGCATCCTATTGAAGACAATGCTGCTGAACCCTTGAAAACAAATGTACATCAGCAAAACCGCGCGTCAGAGTTTGCCAGGAAAGTTTCTGGTCATGGTTAACTGCTCCACGCAATTGGAAGGGAGAGGAAAAGGGTCAGGATAAAGACCTATTTCCCTATCATTTCATCACATCACTCTTCATATAAGCACCCCGCTGACCAACCTTCTCCCAGAACTTCTCAGCGATTAGCACCATGCTGTTCCTGACTGTGAATTCGAACAAGAGTAGCACAAAGCTATCAGCAGGGACTTCAGTGATCAGAAACTGCTCAGCCAATTTTCACTATCATTTTTTCTATGTCAAACAAATGCCTATTGTCACCGGGCCTGCTCCTGTGGCATGTTGAGAGCTTCTGCAAATTGCAGAGACCCCTTTCTCTGATTTTAAATCCCTAAAATGTCAGCTCTCACCTTATAGACTAACAGATGAGCAAAGGACAGGGAGCCAGGAGCTGCTGGTGGTAATTCCAGCTATTGATGTGCAGCATAAGTATCCCAGGTACCCTGCCCCTGCCTCAACCTTCCCTGCCTGCACAATAGGGATGGAAAATAACAGTATCTCCCCTGCCAAAGGGAATCTAAGTTTTTTAAGATAACTTAGTGCTAATTACTAGTGTTCAGACTGCAGGTCTTGGCACCAAAATTAGAAGTAGCAGAACTATGTGAGCTGATGTTACAGCCCCCAAATACAACAGACCTGCAACAGAGACTTCACCTTGATGAAAAGGGGGTGGGATTTTATTCAGCTGTTTCACAGAAAGGTTTCACTTGAAACAAAAGCTGTGCCACTTCTGACAAGCTTTCTCCTTGAATGGGAACCTACTCTACCTGCAGCCCTGTCCAAACCTGCAGTGCAGCTCTGATCCTGTCCTTATGGGACCACCATGAGCTGGGATGGGAATGCTGCACAGGATGTGATGTGATATCATTCAGCCATATGACTCTGGTGGAAGTGGAAAGAGAGGGAGCAGACAGGCTGTGAAGTGCATAACCCTGATTTAATGTCATTAATGCAATTCAATAATTAGCAGAGGTGTTAGAGGCCCTACAGGAAAACAAGGGAGAGAGAAATGCATTTGGGCAAATATAGGATATATTTTAAAGCTTCCTCCAGCCTGCAGATTTCTTTTCAACACCTCATATATTGCATTTTTTCTTAAAACAGCCACTGTAGAGGCCAGGGCATTGTATAACAAGAAGAATGGTCAAACACAATTTTAATGTGTCTAGTAAGGCAGAGTGCAATACTTATATATATCAGAACAAGCAATGTGCCAAAGTGCCTGATGATAAGGAAGAAATGTGTCCTCGATCAAGAAAAACCAGTTTAATGTGCACACTGGGAGCAGAGTATTACACAGATACCTCTTTCTCCTGGCCATGTGAATTTAAGGAACCCCTGCTGGTAACTGAGATTCCTTGCAGACAATCAGACCAGAAGCAAAATGTTATAAATTCTTAAGGTACTGCACGACGTGAGATACATCCTCACACTTTATACAAAACCAGGAAGGGAAAGATAGCATGTAAGCATCTGAACTCCCATACAACAAATGCCATTTCAAGCATCATTTATTATGCTGCCTTTCACAGACTTTTACAATCGTCAATATGGTTGGCAATTTCAGCTGACTCGTAAAGCGGTTTTAAAATTCATCACTGAAAAGAATGTTTATCTCCGTGTTTTCTCCAGTTCGAGAGTAAAATTAGACTCTTAAAACCTGGGGATGGTGTGTCTTTAATTTTGTTTAGAACAGAAAATAACTGCGATATGAAAGGTTTAATGAGGTTAGAAATCTAAAAGGAAATGGAGTGGGAATAGATTATCAAGAGAAATAAAGCCAACCGCTGGAGAGTACACTAATATTAAATATTAGGTTTCTAAACCAAATATATATAATCCATTTAGGGACTTAATGGTGGTTCTCAGAAGCACATTTATCTACAGCTTATGGTTCAACAACCAATATTATAACTCCATTTGTCATTGTTAGGTGAGGGGGATGGATGTCAGGGAGGCGAGGGTCAGCAGACGAGGAGGAGCTCGGAGGAGACGCCGGCACCGCGTCACGGACGGGCCCCGGAGGGAAGAGCTCACCTGCACATTCCTGGCTCCACTCCGGAGACCTGCCCTGAAAACACCTCCTTACAAAAATGCTCCTCCTTTCCTTTTCCTCACGGAGAACAAAGGCAACACATTCAAGCAGGGATTTGTCTTAAATTAGGCTTTATACCCATTTTTCATTTAGAAAGATACTCACACGTGTGCCTAACTAAATGTGGGATTACGCACTTGATTAAAATTAGCGACATGCTTAAACTACTTGATGAATTGGGTCATTAGATACCTAAGTCAATATGAGATAAGGAGCTCTGAAAATCAAGACAAATTGAAAACTCAAAAATGGATTTTGGTTCTTAGCTTTTCACACCTATACTAACGAATTTACAGTATAGGCAAAGATTGAACTAAACCTCTTGATATTAATGCCCAAAATGAAATCCCTGCTTAGGAAACACCTGCTCCCTGTCTGACTCTGCTGGACACCAGGGCAGTGAGGTGACCAGCTGAGGGACAGCTCTGCCCTTTGCAACTCCGCTCATCTTCAAGTAGCTGCACAATAAAACTTTCACTATTAAAAAAAAGACTAAGACATGAAATATTTAGGGAAAGAATATGGAAAGATGCACATGTCTATTTTAGAAAAAGCCAAAAGAGCCCCGTGTGGAGACACCAGCTACCTGGCAATATGAAGGAAGAGCCACTGGATAACCTGCAATTCCTGATTGCTTTAACCCCTCTGTACCACCACAAGTGCAGGGTGAGGTTTATAAGCAGGGGTAATTATTTTTATTACAATAAATGGTTGGATAGAGCCCACAAATGCCAAGTGCTGAAGAAGCCTCTGCAGTGACCTTTCTGTGAGGGCCCTGTGCCAGAACACTTGTCCTTTTGCCGCAGTTCCATCTGCCGGCCAAGCCCCAGGCACCCTCTGCCTCCCTCCACATCCTGCCTTGCTGCAGCCCATCGAGGGAGAAGGAGACTGATGCTCCATTTCACACTTGGGATCGCTGTGTTATTTTGGTTATTCCTCGTGTTTTCCCTGTCTTTTTCTTCCTGAAAGGATGCCTTCTGTCAGGGACCCACCACTTCCAAGCGAGCGCTCCGCCTGCCAGCTCCAGGCTTCTGGATGCAGCCGGCAGCTCGCTGAGGACTCCCAGACATGCTTCCTCTCTGTTTTCACAGGAGAGGAGGGAAGCTGAGCTGGGAGGATGACACACAGTAGGAAACAGAAGTGTGCTCCTTTCTCTTGAAAGGCTCCAAATCTGCTCCCTCTCCAGCCCCAAAGTACTTCTTGGGCCAATTCTTGGTTGGCTGAAATCTTGAAATGTCACCAAGAACTGGAGCAAGCCAAAGCAACACGCTTGTTTGAAGTGGTCAAAATGAAGTAAAACATACTCCACTACACATAACGCTTGGCTACTTGCAGCATGAATGCTTTTTGCTATCAATGAAATTCTGAGGAAACTCAGGGACTTCAGGCAGTGCCATATGTTGGCTATCACTCTGCTCAGGCTGGGTATTAGTGGGTTTTTGCTACTAACACCATCAATAACAGCAACTGAATTAGCTCTAAGAGTCACAAATCTATCCTCTGAGTGGTATGACCAAATTCTTTCACATAATTTGCCTGAGTGACAGAAAAATATGTTGCTAGTGTCAAACAAGTCTGGAAACTTAAAATGTTTCTAATTCTGCAAAAAAATAATGCAGAGCTTCTTCCTGACTTCAGAGAGCTTTGAATCCAGACCTCACTTCAGAAAAGTGCTAATTTTGATGTTTAATTTGTACTCAAATCAGTTTTGCTGAATGAAACCTGCAACCTTTTTTTTTACAGCAAACACAAGGAAGTAGTTTTTCCATATGACATGTCATTAAATCGTGGAATTCACTACCACAGGATGTTGCAGAGGCCAAAAATATAAACGAGTTCAAAAAAAGATTAGAGAAATTCACGGGGGATAAGTCCACCAGTGGCAATTAAACACAATGGTCTGGATATGACCTCTGGCTCAGGAAGTTCCCAAAGTGCCGATTGCCAGACGTGGGGAGGATAAGACTGGGGAAAGGTTCACCCTGTACAATCCTGTTCCTTATATTCCTTCCCAAGCATCTCCTGTTGACCACTGACGGAGCAGGGATTTCTGTGCTAGACAAGCCGTCCCCATATGTTAATTCCTCTGATCTCCACAACATTTGGATCCAAACAAAGCTCTCGAATTAGTTGCAAAGCAGGGAATTCGGTAACGTGCAGGATGCTGCTATCTTTTTTTCCCATCTTGAAAGGTTTTCCATAGTTTTCTCCATAAAAAGCAAACTTTACTAGTCATTTCAGTGACAAAGTATCCTGCTCTTCTTGCCACCCCCATTTAAAACGGAGATTCAAAGAAGATACTAAACATAACAGAATAAATTGTTTATTCCTATGGGTATCATGCAGCTGTACTATTACTGTGATCAAATTCTGGTGAAACAGCTGAACACATTCAGCAGAGTTTCTTGACTCTTATTCCTTTAAGTAATTTAAACAATGCTGTGTCCAAATGTCTTGCAAAAGTAGAATTATTAAGGCATTTTATGCAGGAGGAGTTTGCTTCAATAGGGTGCAGATGAACAGGGACATAACTGAGGTCTAGAGCTCCTTCTCAGACTCATATTTACAGTGCAATTCTTAAGTTTTATGATTGTTGGTGCTTTTCTTGAAGCCCATCTCTAAGTGTAATTCTGTGGGAATCTTGGTGTTCAATGAAACAGAAAATGATAAATTTCTAGCACTATGAAGCTTAAAAATGTGATCTAAATGCATTCCCTCATCGGCCAAAGGCTGGGGGAAGGTAGAGAAAAAGAGCTCATTTAAAAACTAAGACCTCCCCTTTAAAAACAAAACACTTTATGAGAAACGTGATATTTGATGAAGTGACTCAAATCTGTTTATCAGACACAACCAAGTCCCAAATTGCAACCACCCAGATGTAGCCTAAATTTCATATTCTGTGAGCCCCAAAATAGCACAGGTTCTTAATCACATTCTTTAGTCTCATATCTCAATTACAAAGCAAGGCACAGATTTGGAATTAACCTGTATGAGTTTCCTGCAAGACATAACAAAAATGTCATGATCCCAAATCCTTGGCTAACAGTTAGCCAGAGACATCTAATTAATAAAATAGCCTAATTCACAATAACATCCTGTCTGTGTACAACTTTCCACTGGTTTAAAAAACAATTTTGCTAATGCTTGGCAAAACTTATATCAGCTGTTTCAAATCCAATTTGATTTAAGCCCAGTCAAATTTAAATTAAGATCAAGATAAATCTATTTAATCCTGGTTTATAAGTGAAGAAGAATGTCCATGCTGAGTTTTGCACAGTTTAAGCTCAGTGATTTGAATCATGTCCTTAGTCACTCACTAGCACAACTGTGAATACAAACAGTGCCTGGGTCAGGATGCATTTTACTTCTCACCACTTGTAAAAGTAATTCTTAGAAAAGACTTTTCTAAAAAAGTGTTCATTTGTGCTTTTCTTGTTACCTTGTGCTGTCACAAATACCTTCCAGAATGTTTTTAACATGTGTATACCTACTGAGATTTTACCCACTGTACTTCCAACACAAGAATCTTGAGCAGCAGAAAGCCTAAACAGCTTGGGTAAAAATATTTTCTTCTTTCAAGCTTTCCATCTGATGATCATTCAGGGACATGTAATTCTGTGGATTCCATAAGTCCTCAAGAGTCAGCTGGACAATGCAGGACTAGATGTCTAGCAGAAAATCACCAAAATTTACAGACCAAACTTCCCTAGTCAGCCTTTAGCTTTCTTTATAAATCACATGAAAATACTTAAGCCTCTTTTTTTCCTTTTTAAAGCTACCACCTATAGACAACACAACCATTTGTTTCTTTCAGTTTCTATTAATCACAAATTTTGCAAAATTAAAGAAAAGGCACGAGCAGGACCTGAGCATGGAAGCCAGTTTGAAGACAGACATCAAGATGAATGCTAACACAGCACAGAGTTCCACAGCATCAGCATATTCTTTAACTAGGTCTAAATTATTTTTCAGTGCTGTTTTATTCAATTTGTTGAATCAGGTTCAGTTGTTTTCAGGTCAGATACCAGCAGCCATTTGGTAATTGAACACCTCCTTAATTTCAATCAGAGCCATGCTATGCTAATGCAATTCTAGCTGTTTTAATTTCTGTTGTTTTTCCCTAATTTGCTTTTAGTCTTCTAGTCCCACAAAAAGTCTGTAAGGCATTAACGCTTCTGCTCATCCCTGTCAGTTGGGAACACGCTGGAAGCTGTGGGAAGTTCCCCACACTGAGCTGAAAAGCATCAGAGATCAGTGTGGTGACCCCAGCAAAAGCCAAGCAGTGGCAGTGGTCCCCACTTCCAAACCTCTCCCTCTGTTTTTCTCTTTTTTCTTATCCCCTTGTGGGGTACTTTTCTCCCATTTATTTGGAGGCAACGGGAAGGCAGGAAGAGGGTTCTCTGGTGACTTTTTTAGGCAAAGTTTTGTTTCTAACCCATGGCAGCTTCTATTAGGAGAGAAACAAAGAGAATGAGCAGATCCCGTTGTGGTGACGTAAAGCCTAAGAGATATTTCAGGGTCACCAGCTATCTTATGTAGACAACATCTGGCAAAACCATCCAGCAGCAATATGGATACCAGCCCCAGGAAATACTAGTACACATAGGCAGAAAAAAAAAATAATACAGTATTCTGGGTTTCATATTTTAAAAAGTCCTTTTCTGTCAAGAAGAAAAAAGTGACATGTCCACAAACAGCAGCGGAGACTCGCCGGCGCAGGCAGTGATAGATGAGGACTTTTGCTCGCTCTCGGATGCTTGGAAGAGAATAGTTTTTTGTGCTAAGAGATCATTACAGCCTCAGCCCTCCTACTGCACTGTTTCCTCTGAAATCAGGGGCAAGATTAAATCTGTTGTAGCTGAGTGCTCCGTAATGGCTCTGACAGACGTTGTTTTTCCTTGGCCTCACATCTGGGAGTTACCCAGCAGAGCGCTTGAAACCAGGCAGGTCAGCTCTTTAGTTGAGTTTCGTGTCTAATCAGCCAGGAAGGCTGAGGCCTCAGGTCACACATGGAAATCACTAGAGCTATTTAAGTCGCCAGAGGTTATTAATAAATCTCCCACTATTTCCTTAAGTAAATAATTGGAGGCCCATCTTTCAAACAAGTTATGTCTGGCCATGTTATGGTACCAATTTTATCCTTCCTTTTTTCCCCTCACCAAGCAGGAAGAACAAATCTCTGGTGACAACAATGGCAAAACTGTGAATTATAAACATCCATGTGTCTCTCATTTGAATGCCTCCTCAAGTTTCCTTGACAGCTGGGGGAGAGAGAGGCTCCTATTCTTTCCACCAGGGCCTGAGCCACTGAAACCGCTCCCACACCAGCAGAGACTTTGGGGAAGCCACGCAGCTCTGGCTGCCGGGTGAAACCAGAGCCCTGCTCTCTCCATTAGGTGCTGTTTAGTAGCCGAGTTCAGGTCCTTCTCGGCTGCCACCAGGGATATGAGGGGGAAAGCCTGACCATGAAACACAGCCAAAGCCAGGGCTCTGGGGGCTCTGGAAAGGAAGAAAGGTGCTGGGGGAGCTTGTGATGCTGCATCCTCCCTTCAAGTCATGCACAGGCTTCCCCGAGGGCAGGGGGCCACACCCTGACACAGGCAGGTCCTGTGAGACAGCAACCACTTGACCCACAGCCAAATTCATCCACACCACAAATGACAAGCCCTGGATTACCAGAGTCCCAGTCCTTCCCACATATGTTACTCCTCCAGCTTTGGAAATAACAGATAGCTTGCACTAAGGTAGATACACATGTGCTCACACATAGAGAAATTAATACCAGCCCTGGCCACTGCCCATCGTCAAATCCACCAGGAATCCTCTGCTGGTGCACCCCGGAGGGAGAGCCGGGGTGAAATCCGAGAGGATCCCGAGCCCTCCAGCTGCAGGGCCGGAGGACACAGCAGGATGTTTCATATCCCTCCTGCTCACCCCGGCTCCAACAGACAAATTCCACACGAGATGGCTCCTGCCTGCCCCTCCTGCCCCTGTGCATGCCAAGCCACCACATCAAGCTCCTTGCAGGTCTCAGAGATATTTATGGCAGCTGTGATAACCCCAACACATCTTCCAGCTGCCAGATCCCTTCCACTGCTGTGCTGAGCTACAAGTTGTCTTTGTTTGAACTTCTCTGAAGATGATGCAGAGTCTCAGGCATTAGGAGTACAGAATGGGTGCTTTCAATGAAGCCAAAGTCCACATACAAACATACATCTTGTGCATACACGTGTATATAAATATATCCCTTCCTTTACAACAAATAATCTAAAATTTGCCTCTAAACAAAGTACAGCAGCTGCATCCTTCAAATCACATCAGCAACCAGCAGGTTAATACTCATCAGAACCTTCGCACACATGGGAATATTTTTATTTTGCAATAAAGACCTTTTTTCTGCATTTTTTAGAAAATGGAGGATCTGTTCCTTCTCATGACAACACACTGCCTTTTATTTGTGATATAAAAAATTTTCATACTCGAATCACATTTTCTTTCCTTTTTTTTCCCCTCACTCTTGCAGAGATTAATGCCTCCAGTCCAAACCCCAGCCTTCCTGGAGGAGGATTCTCCTCACACGATCATTGCTTTGCGGCATTTCTAACAGGGGCTATCGACTTAATTAACTCTAACTTCAGGTCTGAATCTCCCAACGGAAGGCAAATGTGAGCTGGAGCTACGTACTGCTTCAGCCAGGCAGTGTCTTTCAAGCAAGTGATACTGAAATATAACCCTCCTGTGCCTGCAAAAAAGGTGGAGGGAAAGGCAGCGCTGCCTTTGGGGCGTGCTCGGGCTGCAGGAGGGGCACGCCAGGGGTGGCCCCAGGAGTCCTTGGGCAGCCTGGCAGGGATCTCGGGCCACTGGCAGCAAAGCTTTGTTCAAAAAGCGACATATTGAGCCTGTGTGTGTGTGACCGTGTGGGTGGGGGAAGACGGGGGAGAGGTGGAGGTAGAGCAGCGCTCTGGCACCGGGGCTGTCGCCCAGGCATCACTGATGTGGGCACTGGAGGGAGTTGCTTGCCAATCCTTCTGGCAGAGGGAAAATTGCTACAGATGGCAACTGCCAGCAGGGAACGAACAGCAAAAACAGAGGAATTCATGACTGAAATTACGGAGAGAAAGAGGAAAAAAAGCTTTTCCAATGTACCCGTTTCATCTTTTTAGTTAAAGGGAAACCTGTTATCAAGAGCCCAAATGAGCAGCTCCACTAAAACTGAGGGTGGGAATCACTGCAGGGCCATCAGAGCCATGGAGTGCCTTCAATTAAAAATCTACCATGTGCTCACAGAGGCAGCACACACACCTAATCTGCATATTTGCTTGTAGAGAGGTGCGTGCACTTAAATGAGCGACATTATTTATGCACATACATATTTTTGTGTCTGTGGTTCAGGAACTAGGCTGAAGACAAGCAAAATCTGTGGAATTTGCACATCTTTCCTTTTGGTGTGACAGAAGGTGCCAGATGAAGATATTTCCTGTCCTATCCACTTAAGAGAGCAAAACTAAGGAGCAGGAAAGGAAAAAAAAAAGAAGGAAAAAAAATGCAGCAAGCAGAAACACTTAAAATGAGTTACTATGTCTGGTCACTCAATCCTTTAAGCCCTGCCAACACTTTTCTGTGATTAGTTAGTAAATCTGACAAGGCCTGCGTTTGTTCACAGCTTATTGACAGAACTGTATTGATAAAGCAATATCCAAGCCTGGGGAAAGAAAGCCCACAATCTCATTTTACTTTCTCAAGTCTTTATTACACAAAGGTGTTTTTCCTGGATGAATTCATTTTCCTGAAACTAAAGTCTGAATTTTCTGAGAGTGCAGCTCTTATATCATTGCTTAATAATTATTTATCGACTGGGTAGCCATTAAACACGGGAGAGGAAAAACATGTCACACGAATTTATTTGTGCAGATTTCTGACCTGACAATGCAGGGACCTTTGTTTGGAGATCATAAGAGACAGAACAATGGTAGCTGTGGGGGTGATAAGTTTTCCATCCCACAGAGATATCCCATGCTTTCCTGTTCCCCGTGCCCCCATTCATCCCTAGCTACTTCCTAAAACCTGCCTCTGTCTCCCCTGGAGGTTTGTGTCATGGCCATCCGTCCTGGATGAGACCACTGATGGGGTCCCCTGGGGACCCATTAGTGCTGCTCATAAATTAGCCAGATGGGGTTTGCTCTGACCAAGCTGCAGCAGGTTTGGGCTGGAGGGGAAACCAGGGCTCCCACCCCATGCAGGGGGAACTACGTTTCCAAAGACTGGGAGCACTGGGATATGAAAAAGCAGGAACGGACAGGATTAAACCAGAGATGATTTCATGTTAAAACCAGATATATTACTAAAGCCTAATTGCAGCATTTCACATCCAGTTGAATTTTATGAGCTGGATGAATCCAGAGTGTCAATGAAGAAGTGACAGAGTGGGATTGTTCAGTGACTGCAAACCCAAACGAGGGGAAATGGGTTCAGTAACAACCGCAGGATATGGGCACCATTTGTGAGCAAGAAGTGGTGCAACAGCTTTGCTCCAAGAGGCTGGAGAAGGCATCAAACATTTATTTTTATCTGCTCCCATTGGAGACTGCTCAGTTTAAAGAGATCTAACAGCCACTGCTTAAGCTGGTAGTTAAAAGAAATTGTTGAAAAAACCCTATTTGTTGATGTTTCATTTACTGTTTCTCTTTCTGTGTTCTGTGGGTAGTGGAAATTGGCAGATAGAAGCCAGCGAAGAAGTGGAACATCATCACCAAAACACAGAGCGATAGGGAAAATCCCTTTATCATTTAAGTTAAACCATCACTAGATATCAATGAATCATATCACAAAAGCCTATTTAGGCTTCCTTGGCATTACAAATCCAGAGTGTCCTCTGGGCTCTTCTGCAATCACTATTGATTATGACTTTAAAACCAAAAAGTCCTCCTTCCTAACAATAAAAATCACTTGTTCTAAACACAAAAAAAGGCATTTTTCAAAAATGGGCTGCAAAAAGGTGCACACATATCTTCAAAGGCTATTTTCACTATTGCAAGCATGCAGGTAGTAAGTCTTCTAAAATTTATGAAGGAAAGAATAAGTAGGGGAAATTATAACCAGTTGAAAAATGGGTTGTGCTAGGAAGAGGCTAATAAAGTATATATACTTCAAGGGCTGACATGTTTATTACTAATAATCTATAACAACATTGTCCCCTTATTCACCAGTGTTGTACTAATAAGGAAAGTAGTTAAGAACCTACAGATGTTACATGTGTTTTGAAAGGGTTAGTTCATGTACCAATGGCTTCCTGACACAGTGGAGGTGCTGCCACAGCTATAACACCCTGGGCTGCTGCAGCTCCAGTTCGACAGTGAAACGGGAGGAAGGAACCACCTCTCAGTGTGTGTTCACAGGGAGTGCTGAGACGTGGCAGAGCCCAGCACAGCTCTCCCTCCCCAGGTATTGCTTCCCTAGGGACAGATTCCCTTCTGTCTGACCGCTGAGACCTGCTGACACCACCCGAGGAGAGGTCCCGCTCAGACAGTGTCTGTCAGGAGAGCGGTCGTGGCAGGCTGGAGACACGACTTGGCCCAGTAGGTTCTTACTGGTTCCCTCATTAATACAACACTGGTGGGATGTCACAGCTCTTGCTCAAGGCCAGACGGGTTGCAGGCTCACAATTCTCATTTCCACTGTAAACAAAGAGCCCAGCCCTCTGTGGCAAGGATCTGGACATGACTTATTGTTAGAGCTGGATGCTGGAAATTACTGCTGTGGCAATACTTTGTTCTGCATCGAATGCCACTTCATAACCTAATCATCTCATCCCCACCACAAACACAGATGATGCTCCATTCAGGAGAGATCACAGCAGGATGGAGTGCTCAGCAACTCTGGCACTTAGTATTTCAGAGGACAGTTCTTGAAAATCAATCTCTGTACCTCGTTTGCATCATATGTTTCATGGCAATGCTCACAGAGGGCATGATACAGGGTTTACTACGTTACTAATACCTAAGAAGCAGATCTATGCTTTACAAATCTTCAACTACTGAACACTGGCATGATCCCACTGTTTCCAGTAGAAGCAAAACCATCCCCACAGATGATGATTTACTCTGCAGTCGTACATCCCGCTCTCCAACCCGTGGCTGTAAGTACAGTTTGGTGGAATGACAACTAAGGTGGGATGTTTATGTGCAGTGCACAGATGATGGGAGTAAGGCAAGATGAAATGAAGAATAGGACAGCTTAGGTTCTGCTGGTCTTATCTGTATTTATGCAGGCCACCCACTACTATTCTGGCTGCACAGGAGAATGTAACATAAGCACAAGTACAGTTTCTGCTGTATGTTATCTCACAGGGCCACAGCAGGTATGAATGACCTTTAGTTTAAGTGAGAATCAGGTTTTGCATGCGGAAGAGCTGTGTGTTTGACTCTGAGAGCTACTGGGTCCTGTAACAAACTCCTCCATGGAGCTGAAGAAGCCGTTATTCAGTACATGTAAGGCCGAACTGGACAAGAACTGGAAAATACATGTAAACAGAAAATACTGTCTTGTCAGTATGAGTGATGCAGTGATCAAACACATGTTCTCCAACCCTAATTTCTATGAACATCTGCACCTTAGACCTTGCATGTGCTGAGAAAGGTCTACCAAGAAAGCTTTTGCTGAAGATGGAGACTCAGCTTCTGCTGACTGGAGAACACTAGTTTCCTAAAAATCCAAACAAGCTGAACCTTTGGCCGGATTTGTTGATAAAACTGTATCTATGCTAGTGTCTGGTCTTTCTTTTTTTAATTTGTTGAAAATCCCTGTCTTTCACTACATTCTTTGTTGACACACCTATGCCATCCTAAAACTTCAGTAGTTCAGTCTCTAACTAGAGTGTATCTACACCCCAGACCAAACAGACACAGGCAGTGCACACCTGCTACTGCAAAGCACATCCAATGGAATGTGCCAAGCCACTGTCATATGTTCAACTACAAGCTCTGCTTTTAACAATAAATATTCACTAATTGGTAACACAGTTATTCCAAATGTGAGGAGGAGGAGAGCTGGAGAGGGGAAAGATGTGCCCCTTTTATTTTGCCAGTCTCTCTGAAGCCATGACATGTCTGTGCAGAATGCATTTTCCTGCCACATGCGCTGATCTAGAACTAAGGAAGAGATGGATGCTGAAGAGAGCCATTTTCATCATCCCTGGAGAGATTTGTAAAACAAGAGAGAGGGTTTTTCATTCCCCTCTCACTGAAAGAGGCATTGGCTCCTTTCCACTTCCAATTTCACCATGGCTGCACACGACTAAACATCCATTTTGACACTAATGCGGAGCGGTGCTCTCTGCTAGGCTGGGTCAGCCAGCTCTCCTGCCTGACTGGCCAAGTGATTGTAAAATCAGTAATGGTGTATTTTACACCCCATATTTTTTAAAAAACATAATTACTAGGGAAATTATTCTTCTTTTACTCTAGGAATTTTTTTCTTCTACCTTTTTTTTTTCCCGAAGACACATGTGCTCACTCTCTCATAACAGTCAAAATGAGGTCAGAAACTTGAACATATGTGCCTGTGTGTGCTTTCTCCTCCAACCAGAAATGACAAAGTCGAGTTTGGCAAGGCAATAAAGGAATGGCCACAAATCAGCCAGGATTATCTGACTTCCTTTAAGAAAGCCATAAATTGTTTACAGCAGCATTGGTCTTTAATGGCAGAATGGGGGGTGATGGAGGGGAAAGCTTTAATCTAACAATTTCAACACATTGCCAAAGTCCTTTCCTGTAGTTTACAATAAAAGAACCTCCAAAGCATCTAACTTATGTTGGCTGGAGTTCTTATTTTCAGGGAAAAGATCCTTCCCATGCTCCCTCCTCCTTCAATACAGAAATAGACTGGAGCGTAATGAGGTTAAGTTTTAAAGCATTAAGCATTTGACAAAAATGCTTGCAAAGATTTTAGCACCAGAAAACCTCTAGAGAAACTGGACAGAGCCTGGGATAATACACAACAGGCTCCTCCAAGCTTAATGCACTGGGAATTGGAAGTGCATTAGGATTTTGGCTGCAGCTGGGCTTTTTACGGCCACTGGATTCTCGGCACCACTGCTGCTAATAATCCATAGGTGAGGGGACATGGAGACAGACAGCCTGCTGTGATTGCTGCTCACCATACACCACAAACCAGTTCCAAATAGGAAAAGGCAGCAGTTAAAAAAAATACTTTGGAAACGGAGCCAATCTGCACAATTCCTATATATGAATTCCCAACACTTCTGCCTTCCCCCTCCAGTGAAATTCTACATTCAAAGTTGCTTGGTTTTATCCTTTTGTTCTTGCTTATCCTAGAGGGCAATTGTGAAATTCAGAACCATCACTGGAATCTGGACAATGAATATTTGTAAAGTTGGAGGGTGCCCACAGTGAGATTTCTAGAGACAGGGTCTATGTCTCCTGTATTTCTTTGTATATTTTGCCCTTCAGGGCCATTTCCCAGATGGCACTGCAGTGCAACACACATCTAGCACAAACAATGCAAGCATCTCCTCTGGCTGCTATGGAAATTCCCAAAATCCTTCCCTGCTGGGATCATCCCTGCTGTTGTACCGTACTTCTTCAGTCACATACCATTTCAGGAAAATGCATTTCTACTGAAAAAATGATGTAAATAAATACAGCACAGCTCACATGGTTTGAAGGGTTTGTCAACAGAAAACATTCATTCCAGACTACTGGCTTCTGAGAACTGGAATGTTTCCAAATCTATTTATCTCATCACTTTATAGAAGCTCTTTCCTCCCTCCTCTTGATATTTCAGAAATTTATTTGCCTCCCATTATAAAAATAAATACAAGTGCTCTCCCTCCCCAATGCCCAAACAGCAATTAGTTATAATGATTGTTATTTATGTTGTGGCAGTGCCTTGGAGCCTCAGACACAGGCTGGGACCTGATATGGTTACATGTTTATAATCCCTCCTCTACATGCTACTTGACAGCACGTTGCTCGAAAGCCAGTAAAAGCAAATTCTTCAAGTATCACAACAGAGACTGCCAGCAAAGTTTCCCCAAAGCTCTGGATAAAAATCCCATGAAGCTGAGTGGTTCCCCAGACTGCAAACTCCAGCTCTAGTGAGAGCCGGTCATCCTAAGCTGAATTTTTTGTTTGGCTGAAAACAAACTCACAAGGCTGAAGAACAAAAAGGCAAATGTACAGTGTTTCCAGGGCAAGAGGGAAACCATTCGCTTACTGAAAAGCTTTTCTTTAATAATTAGAGCTGAAAAATTACTTGTATTTTCCCATGCACTGACGAGAAAGTTATAGGAAGGAAGGAAACACAGGAAGATCCTAACAGCTCAGAAGCATAGGATGAAGTACTTTTATGGATAATTGCCATGAAACTCTCTGTTTTGTTCCTGGTGCTTAGATATTATTAAGTAAAACTAATTAGAAAGGCAATAGATAAATGTACTTGGAAATCTTCATATCCTCTAAGTGGTTCCAATACCACCCATCAGGGACTCTGTGTTTGCTGGGTAGGCAAATGATTTTCTCATAAAAAGCTGGACGACTCTTACCATGGCTCATTTTCTCCTTTAACCTGCTCTATTACTGCTCCTCCTCTCCTCCTCCTCCAAAGTGAAATATAATCTCCATCAGTGTAGTAATGATTCCTGAACTATAGATGCAAGTAAAAAGCAAAGCCCCCTCCCCAAGCCCTCAGCACAGAAGGCTTGATGAGCACAGCTAGTTAGCCCTGTCTCTAATTAATGCATTTTGCTTTTCCTGCCAGGTGTGGCCCCATTTCTCACTCCCTGGTTTCCCTCCCTGACAATTTATTCTTCAAAAGCAGAAACAAGCGATGGAAACAGAACTTGTAAAATATAAATAATGGAGCAAATCAGTGTTGTTGTTTTGTTTTTCTTTCTTCCTGCTCAAGAACTTTAAAGAGGTTTGGGGGGGGGAAAGAAAACCAACAACAAAAAACCCCAACCAAAACAAAAACCTTTCCACTAAGTAATTGAGTCTGCACTCTTGTATCAGACATTCAATGCTAATTTGGAGTCCTGTCTTATCGCATTACAGACAAACACAGGGCCCCTTACATCAAGTGCAACAAAATAGCTACACTCGGCATTATTAATGAAGTAGATGGATTAATTTCCTATTTATGAGAAGCTAACCAACTGGCTAGCTTGCTGACAGCACTATTAATGATCCTTAATGCCCCACAGGCGGTAATGGGTCCCGCTGGGAGATCTAGGAGCGCTGCAATTTGTATTGAGGATTTAGACATAAAAAAAAAAAAAAAAAAAAGCCCTCCTGGGAGCAGGCAGTTGATCAGCGGGCGCCCCGGCGGAACACAGCAGACAAATAATAAATGACAGCCTTGCGATTAAATCAAACCTTCTACTTTAAGTGTTAAAGTGTCTGACTGTCACTAACAATCTAGTGGTTGTTAAAGCCTCCCGGGGCCTCCAGGAACAGACGCAGTGAGCTGGAAGGTAAAAGGGGGGGTGAGCGGCCACGGCGGCAGCGGGAGCCTCGCTGCCTGCAGAAGGGAGCCTGCTCCAAGGCAGCAACTCAAACAACCACCTCTGCTCTTTGAGCTACCAGGCCCAGGCCACGGGACCCCCAAAAGTTTACAAGAGCCTTAAAGGAAAGATTTTACCCGGGCAATGCAACAGCCTGAAGTTGCCCTAATCCCAGCTCTCCAGCCCTGCAGTCCTGCTTAGGGCACTTCCCAGCCCTGTGTGAGTGGGACTCCCATATGGGAGATCACGTTTTGGGTAAATGAACGTCTTGCCTGCTGCTATCTAGGAATTCCAGTTTCCATTCCTATGTCTGTGCTTGCAGGATTGAAACCAGAGGGCCGTGTTTCTAGATTCAAAAGGGACAGGTTGAGGTGTGAACAGAAGTCCTGGAGGTAACACGGATTTCATTCACTTAGTCTTCTTGATAAATACAGCCATACACACTCTGTCTTCCTTATATTTAGTTTCCTTGCTGCCCTAGACTGATCACATCCTGAAGCTGGGTGACAGCTTGGAGAAATCCCAATGCTTTCTCTTCTGGAGATCAGTGTTCAGAGATAGAGATGAAACGGGCGAGTGGGTGAGATGAAAATAAGCACTGAAATGGTCCTTTGCCTGTCACCCTCTATCAGAACACCAAAGCAAGAGCAGAGGCTCAATGAGTTAAAGAGGCACAAAGCCAACATTTTGTACTGACTGGGAAAATAAGTCTCCTTTCTCTTTGTCACCCTCTGTCTGTGCCATGACCAAGTGTATGCTTCTGTCTTAGATCTTCTCCCACCCCATTTTAAAAGCCCAGTGCTACATATAATTGAAGGTGCATAATGTGAAGGTTTCAAACAAGCTTAATCTATCTTTAAAGAAACATGTAGAAAATAAAGGGGAGCTGGACACTGTGTACCTGCCATCAGCAGTAATAAAAATACATTCCTGTAATGCAACTCAGGTAGTGTCAAACTCACTCAAGTGTCTCAAAGCAGATGCCCAGACTGGTGGATGATGAACCTTTGTATCTTGCAGCACAAACCAATACTATTAAATCTGCTGGTAAGATTTCTATGCATGGGGACTGTATGTATCATTTGCAGATGTTCTTAAAAAAAAGAATCTGAGAACAAAGACTAGCAAAAAAATAAAGAGAAACTTGCACAAGCATTCCCATGCAAGTCAACAGCATGAGAGTCCCAGTTCAGTGCCCTACTCATGTTACTTTTCACTGAAAACTTCAGATCTAATATAAATTTTGAAGGAAAACCTACTGATGTCGTGATCATACCTTGATACTGCAGCCTGGGAAGAGACCCATAAATAGTCATCTCAGCTCATATATATCAGTTTATTCTATCACCAATCCATGTGTGTTTTCTGGCAGAATTAGTATTTTCTCTTTTCAATCATACAACTTAACAACAGGTCACTGAAGAGAACCCACTGAAAACACAGCAGCCAGTTGGAGTTTCTTCCTCTTATGTGAGCTTCAGTAAAGGACATACAATGGAAAATATTACAGTGCATGATGGGGAGCTCTGGTGAGCACTGGCTGCCAAGAAGGTAGCATCAACAGAACCACACTTATTTATCTATCTTTCAGTTCATACAAGCTGCTCTGTTATAGCCTCTGGGTGGGGAGGCATCGATTTTTAAACATCACACGCTAAAGAACAACTGATCTGACAAAACGTCAGTGTGGAACAGAGCCCTCCTGATGCAGGGAAGGCAATGCACTACCTTTGCCCTCAGGCAGAAGCCTCAGTCCAAAGGGTGAGAGATGTGCCCAGAGGCACCTGAGGGCGAGGGGAGGCTGCTGGGTGCTGCAGTTCCCCATCAGAGCACTCTCAGGGTTTAACTATGGGGACAGCAAGCAGGGGTGGCTGTTTCTTTGCTTGCCTGGCTCCATGTCAGATACCACCTGAACTAATGTCATGACCCAAAGAGCACAGGCAGGAGCACTGGAGGGTAATGGCCTCTGAGTGGCTGTAGCGAGGACCCAAGGTCTGGATAAGGGTCAACAACTGCACACAGCTTTATGAGCCTAATTAGGAGCTCCAGTTTCTCCTGGTAAGACTGCCAAATTCTGCTTTGGCTTGTGGTCATCACCTTTGGTCAAGTGGATCACAAAAGGTAGGGCTGCACATATGTCAGATGACAACAACGTTGCTATGAACAGAGAAAATGCTCTTCATAAGGCACCTTTCTCCTACTCATCACACAAAGACAGTGCTAATTTCTCCAGCCTGTCCCCTCCTGTCTTCCTCACGCTGGCATAAAATTGGATCCTGAGCCTTGTTTGCTTGATCACACCTCCCCTCCTCCAACCTGTCCTCACCCCTGGCACCTCCCACCACTTTGCCCCCACCACCCTCTCTCGGATGGGGAAGGCAAAAAATAATAGTGACAGCCCCCACGGGAAAGCCAAGAGGCCCCTGCAAAGAGCACGGCGAGAAGGAGCGCGCCTGCTCACTCATCACATTTCGCATTCGTTCTGCCACTCGCTGTCAAATTAAAACATGGCCAACAACTCATTTCTCCTGCTCTCACAGTTACAAATTAGTCCATTAAGCTGTCTGCAGCAAGCCTTTTTTCCTCTTCCCAGTAATGGCCTCCGAGAATTCCTTCATAATCGCCAAGTCCTCCTGGGATGCCCACCGAAAGCAGATGGAGAAGCTCCTGGGTAATACGAGGCACTTTCTAATGACACAACATGCTGTGGGTCTTTTTTTTATTTTCTGAGGGTTTTTTTAACGTCCCTGTCCTCCCTTCATCATCTGTCCCCCTTCCCTGCTTTCTTCCATCAGGATGATTAGGAATTATAAAAAAAATAAGTAAAAGAGAAGCGGGGATGGAGCGGTGCGGATGCTCCTGCGCGGAGGCTGACAGCTACAGGAAGGGGTGGGGGGGAAATCAGCTTCAACTCCCTAATTAAAACCTCCTAATTGAATTATCTTTATTGAAAAATTAGATCTTCCATTGGAAGCGCAGAGATCTGGGAAGACAGACGATCAAGTCCTCCTGCAGATGACTAATCTGTTTCATTTATCGTGTCTCCTCCTCCCCAGGCAGAGGCTGCACAGACGACGAGCGTCTCTTCCGCGGGCCAGACCTGTCGCAGAGCGAATCGCTCCTGACAGAACAAGTTGCTTAATGCAGAATCCCCTCTCTTAAGGGATGTTTTGGAGAGCCAAAAGGACTTGAGTGTTATTAGCAAGTAAAGGGCTAGTATCTGCTGGGAGTTGTCTTTATTTATTTAAAAGAGCGTCTTATAAAGTGAGGCTGTTCCAGCAGCCTGTTCGTGCAGGTGGTACAGGGAAGGGCTGCTGACCCCAGCGTTGGTGAGGGCTCTGGAACCCCCACAAAGCTGCTGTGTATAGAAACATGGCATTTGAAATAAGGCAAACGTTTTCTGTACATTGATGATGCACAGGAAAAAAAAAAAAATATCCTGACTGAATACAGCCAGCTGGTATCCACGCTGTACTTTAAATAATAGCAACTCCAGAGAAATCTTTCCAGTCCACCTGTTAACCCAAACCCTGGAGATGCTGCTGGAGAGCAGCACCACTCACCCACAGCCCATGCAGCAGATGATGATCTGGTGAGCACCTGCACCAGAGCATAGCTGTGCCAAGCTGGGACCTGTTCTGAGCTGCCATGGGCTCCCCCTCCCAACACAGGGCTCAGCAGTCCCTGCCCCTGATCACAGCAACAAGCAAAGCTCTGAGGGGCATCACCTTCCCCACCACCCTGCACTGAAGGCGCTGGCCAGGAGGATGTGTGGCTTTATACAGTGCAATAAGAAAAATCACCATTTAGGGAACTAGTAGTGGACTTGGTCCTTCCTTTCCAGAAGTAACCTTTCAGGTTACTGACAGAAATTGAGTTCAGCCTCTGTTTGATGCTTACTTGGTGGTATCAAGAGGAAGAGGCTGGATCTGCCCCACATGTGGTGTTCACCTCACAAAATCACAGCTGGCCTTTGCTGGAAGCCTCTGGAGACAGAGGCAATATTACTGGGATCTGGGAAAATTCTCTCTCATTTAATTTTTTTTACTTTTTCAAAGCAAGTAGGAAAAACTTTTCCTAATGAAACTACCAGAGTCATACACGTTGGCAATTCTTGTTTCCAATGAACAGCCAAAGGGTAGGAAACACAAATCAATCTTTGCCCATTTGTCTTCCTCCCTCTCTCCCCAACAAATCAGAAAATTGGCTTCAAACCCATAAGATGAAAACCTAATTATATAAATACAGTGTGCATTCCTTTTCTTTGCTTGCTGACTTTGCAGAGGGGTGACTCCTATTGCCAAGTCTCCTTAGTGACCGCACGGGTTAATTTATCTTCTGTACGGAAGTCAAAATTCCTTATCTCATCGCAGAATTCCAGGAGCTGTGCCTTTAAGGAAACATTCTGCAGCAAAATTATAAGATTCAGTGACACTACAGTAGTCCCTCTTCAGCCTCCTCCCACACCAAATAAAATTCAGCGACTCGGCTGTCACCCCGCCGCTCTCCGCGCTCTGCCGTGAGTGACAGGCATGCTGTGCTCACACTATCCTGGGGAACAGCCAAAGTATTCATGGATCTTATTGCTAGACAGGCTGTGATAAGGCTGTTTTCATGGCTACACATCCTACAGACAGGCATAAAGAGAAACAAGAAGGCGGCAGTGGAGAGTAAAGTCCTCTCAACACCTTTAGGAGATGCCTTGTGCTGGAGGGCGAGAGAAGCTTTTTCATGGGCAGGAGCTGTGTTGTGAATGTATGTATTTCGAGGTGGGGAGGGGAAGGAATAAACCAGTTTCCTGGAAGTGAAGAAAAATTGGCTCTCTTTGCAAGTCTGAGGCCAGCTGGGAAGACAGAGGCGTGATTCAACTTTTTGTTTAAAGAAAACCCACTCCAATTGGCAGAAATATCCACAAAAAACCACAGCCAGCCCCAGCCCCAAACCCCTCAGTCCTGTACTAGGAGAAGGAAAAACACAACTCTCTCTAAGCACAGACAAGTCAATGTGAATAAAAAGTATCCTTCATGTATCATAAATTATTACTTTAGGAAGAAACCAGTCAGTTTTTCTTTGAACAGTAATATACAAATATTCCCACTGGCAGAACAAAAAAAAAGGGAGGAAGACTGCAAGTAGATCACTGCACCCTTGGATTTTGTTACCACTATCTGCTCATTTATCCTCTTTTCACAACATAAAGGCTTCCTGATTGTATTATATTTATAGCAAATATGAGACAACCTCCCTGGGCTTTTTCGTACTGTTCTTTTCTGTTTTTTTACAATAAATTCTGTGAAAGGAAAGAACTCACCTTTCATCTTCCCTATTTACATGCACGCTCTAGACAAAGACAACAGCTAGAAGAAATCAGCCAGTAGTAAGAAATGCCACAGTGCTTAGTAGAAGGTGAAGGAAATAGGTACATGTAGGCTTGGATGTAACCAGGAGAACATCCATCCACGTGGGCTCTGATTTTGGTGCACATAATTCGCTAAAGAAGGCTTGGCCAGCATTAAAACAAACTGAATGGTATTTGCAAGGAGGTCTGCTAACCCTTCCCTACTTCTGTTGCACTGTTGTCCCAAAATATAATGAGAAGGGACATGCTATTGGAAATGCTAGTTCAAATAAAAACAAACCTCAATCACCGACACTAGGGTTGAACAGATGCTCTTTTTAACGTTCCTGCCATATTCAAAATTGCACAAAAAATCACAGTTAATCAGTTGAAGCCCCACTCACATTCTGCAGGAGTCAAGTCAACACCTTTGCCTTGGCCAAGCAGGAGAGGTTTGGGTTTAGCTGTTTGTGACAGCAATCTAACTCGTACACAGCTCGACAGCAATTGTGCACACTGATCTGTTGCACACACATCTTTTCAACTGGCTCACTGCTCTGTTTAAAACATTTCCTTGAAACAACCTTGAACCTACAGCACGTGGAGTCTGCATGCACAGATAAAAATGCATATGAAAGTTCAGTGTTACAGTTATAAAAATATTGCAGTAGAGTAATGCTTCAGTTAAGCATCAAAACTCCGTAGTTTATAATTTTACTTCATTACTCGGGGTAATTTCTGAGAAATACTTTAGCATTTTTAACAGTACATATACTAGAGACCATCCACACCACTGCTGGCTGCTGGTTTCCATAAATCTTTCAAAACCAATATTTATACTCCCATGAAGGAGTGCTGCCTGCTTATTTTCCATCTCCGCAAAAGTGGCCAGATCAATAGCTCTGTGTATGTTACTTGGAAACACGTCACAGCGGCCCCTAAAACCTTTTTTTCCTTTGTCTGAAATCAATTTCTGTAATATGCAAATATTAAGAAAAAGGAAGCTTTAAGTTTCCTCTTAGGATCCTTTGTGAATCCTTCGGTATCCAGACACCACTACGACGGAAAATTAAAACCCTGCCAGCAGTTTAGCGTCTCCCCTGAGCGCCAGCCGTGCTGTGATCCTGACACTTCGCTCCAAGCTATGAAATTCCGGAATTTGCATATCCTTCACTTCGGGATTGTTTCGGCAAAAAGGTAAAACACCGTGGAGCTGCCTGCCCGCAAAACCACCCTCTCCTCCGACAGCCTTCCTGCTCCTGGAGATGACAAAAGAGGAGCAGGAGGATTTCCACTGCTCCTCCATGCCAGTGGAAAGATAACACCACTCACTCTCTTGCTTTAGATGTTGCTGCACACCCAATTTTTTTAGTTAATATGCAGGACCAGGAAAATTAAACTTGCGTTATGGACTCTTACTTTGAGAAAGAGCAAAGAGATGTGCTATTCACTGGAGCTTTTTCTGAGAGATTTTATCCCCCCCTTTTTCTTTCCTGCACAGCTTGAGCCCTGAAGCTTTTATTAAAAAAAATAAAAAGGGAAAAAAAAACCCCAAACCAAGCAGTGTACAAAAGTGGGGGGAGTAGAGGAGGTTTAACAAGCTCCAAGTCATAGATTATAAGCCGCTGCTAAAAATTTATGGCTGTTTGGATCTTTGCCACACTGAACAGATTGGCAAGCTGATCAGAATCGCAGCAGGCTGCCTAATGAGTCCCACACAATTTTTCACCCCATATTTTTCCAATAAAAAAGCAGTTAAATACCAACCGCAGCCACAGCAGAGCCTGCCATCTGGCTGCTTTTTTCTCCAGCCATCATTAAAATGGTTCTTGGCAGTTTACACCTCGCTTTTTTTTCTGTACAGATGTGGAACGAATTTTCTGACAACCCTTGGATGAAACAGGGGGCTTTATTGAGCTTTACAGATTAACTGCCTAACTTCTGGTCCCAATTTTAAGTGTCTTAGCACACCGGAGGCATCATTTTAAGTGAGCTAATTGTACATATCTGAGCCCACCAGCAACATTTGGTTGAGTTAAAGTGAGATTGGAAATCAACGTTTGGAGGAGCTGTGTAACCCACGCCACCACGGCCACCAACATCCGGCCCATGCTGGGAGTTCACAGGGATTAAAAATAATAACTATAAAGCACAGTGCTTGAAAGTGTCTGCAGAGGAAACCAAAGAATTATGGTTTAGACCCACTTGCTGCAGCCAAATGAATATGAGCAGCTTTATTTCTTGTTCTTTGCTTGGCAGCAGTTTGGTCAGCCAGGGAGTGAGGGGGCCCCATATCTGTGGTTACCCCACTGACCCGGCACAGCAGAGTGAAGCTGCAGCCCCCAGTACCTGGGCAGATGTGCTCGAGCTGCCTGAAAGGTGCTACACTTGCCTCTCTGTCACTGGAAGGTGATGGTGAGCAGAGGGAGAAGAAAGCTGACTTTGGGGCACAGTATTTACACACGGAGTATCTATTTTTTACAGTCAATGTTTGAAAACAGAAAATGAGAAGGTCTTTTAGAAACATCAAAATATAGACAAGAAGCACATTGAAAAACTGCTCATGGGCCAAACAGAAGCAGGACAGGCTGGAGATGGATGCAACTGGCTGAATGTCTACGGACAGCTTTGATTAACTAGTCTGCAAGCCCAGGCAGTTTGGGGGATGGGAACAGGGGGGCAGCCAGCTGAAGTGCAGTTAAGATGCTTTGAAAACAGTGTTTCAGTCTTTCCCTAATGACTTGTCAAGACCACAAAAGAAGCAGTGGAAGTGCAGGGCCTGGAGCCCAGGTCCTCTGAGGGCAAAGCTGGAGGGCTGTCAGACCCCTCTTTCTCCCGAAAAGATGACAAACAGCAGCAGAACATCAAGGAGGCTTTTTATCATTTCGGTTTCCTTCGCATCCCTAACACAGATTATTACTTATGCCAATCATTTTATAATGACCAGTGGATTTAAAAAATGAATAATTTATAGGAATGTTGATAACATTTATTTGTTTTCAGCAAGGACTTCAGAGAATCAAAGAAATGCAGTGCAGAAAGGGACTCATAAAAGGTCATTCTAGACCCCCTGCTCTGAAAGAGATTATGTGCATAATAATGTAAATGACCCTATAACTGTACTCCAGAACCAACATTTTGATTAAGAAATATATTGCCCTTGTAATCCTACTGGTTGGGTAGATAACCTTTGAGCACAACGTGACTCAACCACAGCAATCCAGGCCTGGAAACAGGCAGGAACAGTGACCCTGAGACAGCACCAGTGGGCATTTATTCAGAAACCTGCCAAGCACAGGCTGGAGATGAACACAACTGGCTGACTGTGTAACGAGAGCTTTAATTAATCCATGCTTCTATGGCTGTCCAAAAAGGGTGGCAGTTTTGGGGGAACAAGAGCAGCAGAGCAGTCAGGTGCAGCTGCCAGTTGCTGTGTTGGAGATAAAGGGTTCCACATTCGTGCTCTGCTCTTGAAGTCATCCTCGGCCCCCAAACTGTGATGTGTCCTATCCCCATTACTGGAAATGGCTGTGCAAATTGCTGACAAAAAAGAGGAAAAAAATTACCTCCATCTCTTTAGTCTTTAGTGGGTGCTGAAAGCTCCAATTTATCTCCTACCGATCGACCTAAAACACCAGTTCACCCTAAAAGCACTGATGTACTTTCAGTGCACAACCCTGCAGCTCGCTGCAAACCTCATGGCAGTAATAAAAACAATTGACTTGAGCATCAGTAGTCAGGTCAGACAGTTCTGGGGTTCTAAACTCTATAATTTGGGCCCAGTGTGCAGGGTAGTGTAAAGGACCTTGTTTTATAGCAAAGTAAATTAAAGACCAACCAAATCTGCCAGAGTAACTTTTTGTACTCTTACACTTCTGGTAAATTTTGCTTCTAAGAACTATTACTGTACGAAGAGTTATTCACATGCACACACACTGCCTTGACATTTGCACTTTTTTATATAAACATTTTTACAATATTCCATTACCACAGAACGCACCAGCTAATAGCCAAATCCCTAAAGCTGCTAACAATCAAGCCTGGCTCTGAGTTGCCTCTGAATAACTTCCATTTCTTCAATGCTTTTGCACAGCAGGATTGCTAATAAACAACCGGGCAGTAAAACTACAAGTCAGCCAGTACTGCCTCTGTCTTCTCCAGTTCAGGGAATTGCTCTAATACAATGTGGAAATATATCCTGTGACCAAGCAGCCTCTGGGAATTCTTACATTTCAGGTTGGGTTGTCTTCATTTGGGTTATTTTGGGATATCCACAAAAATGAGTCCCAATTCCCTTTCCCTTGCTCTCTACCCCCCACAGTCATACACTCCACCAAGCAAAACATTCTAGCTACTTAAAATGTGGTCAGGGAATAAACTATTTCAGGAAAAAAAACCAAAACCAACCAAAAACCCAGTCTCATCTTAAATGGTTTCCATCCAATCAAACAATTTAGCCCAGCGGCTCAAATGATTTAGCCCTTACACAAGTCTCACACAATGGTGTTTGCACAAGTTACTCAGGCTCTCTCTCTCTGCCCCACGGGGAGTTCCCAGCCCACGGAGAAGACACAAAGGTAACTGGGCTTTTATTTAGGACTAAATAAAATTGAAGATCCAGTAGGTTACGTGAGTAACCTGCCCTGGGCTCTGCAGCCCTGGCTGCCTTTTCCAGCAGCGGGGCCAATGAAGAGCACGAGCAACAGCTTCCAAACAAAGGATGGGGCAAGGTGCTGAGCAGCAGGTGTATCCTCACGCACAAACCCTGAACACAACAGCCCTGGTCAGCCAAACCACTATGGAACATTCTAAAATTCACATTCCAGGCTTTCACGCTTGTTTCAGCCTTGCAGTGTGTTTTATTTTTATTGCTTATTATTGCTAAGTCAGTGTAACCAACATGCTGCCTTTACAGATAACGTTCTTATGGTGAGCCTCAAAACTAGTTTTAAGGTTGTTAGTGATCCTTTCCTCCTCACCATTTTTAAGGGTTTATGGGTTAGATTTGAGATTTCAGCTGGAGGCAGAAATATGGTGCAAACTGATCCTAGAATTTTTGCCCTTGATCCTATTAAAAATAAATTCCCTTTACTGCAATGGTAAAATAAAATTCGCAGTGAAAAAGGTAGGAAATGGATTAGGAGTATTTTCAAATAATTCACTTCCACTCAAAAAATAATAAATTTAAACAACATTTTCTTCCTAAAAAAGAAAATGCTCTTGTTATTACAAAATCTCAGCACTTCAAATCCAGGGGACACATGTAAAAAAAAAAAAAAAAAAGGAAAGTAAATAAGCAGAGGGGCTCTGGAGTTCCAAACAGAAAAGCTGGACTTGGAATCCTACAGCCAGTCATTTGGATGTCTTGGGGTTATACAGTTTGAATTCTGCATTTATAGGCATCAGCAGGAGTTTTGCCAATGACTTAACTGACTTTTATGCTATAAAGCTAGAATGATCCATTTTGATTAACTGCTCTGACCTCCTGCATAACACAGGCTTACAGCACAGGGCCAAGATTTCATCCCAGATCTGGACAGAAGAGGGATACACAACATATGAGTCAGCGGGACAAGCACAACAATTTTAATTTTAAAATGCCAGATCGTGCTGGCAGGGGAAAACAGGGCGGATGATGGACAGTCCTGGATACTGAGAGGTTTCCTGAGTTATTGGGAGATACTTGGCTATGTCAAGCGAGCTGACTGAGCTAGCTTTCATCTCTTGCTTTTAATTATCTTTACCCTTTTATAATTTCCTTGTTGTGCTAAAAGTTGTCCTGGTGCAAGACTCCTCCCCAGATCTAATCTTTTTGCTTGAGGCAAGCGGGGCAGGGTTATTTTGACACGCAAACCAACAGGACATATGTTGCATGCAAATGAGAGGGCCACAGCTCGGAGCAGACAGATTTCTTTTTTTTTTTCCCCCCTGCCCCAGGCACTTCTGTTGTTGCTTAACAGGATTTCCTGGGGATCTAGATCAACACTTTCACATCAGGGTCTCCAAAGTCTGGCTCCCCCCCACAGCCATCCCGGGGCAGGCTGGGGAGCAGGGCAGGCTCCCCTGGGTGCTGTGCAGGCACAGCCCAGCTGTGGTTCCTGTCTTTGGAGGGGGAGGAAGTGGGTGCTGGTGGCTGCAAAGGCTCAGGAATAAGTTCACCTTGAGCCAGGCTGACTTCAGAGACCTGCTTGGGGAAAAGCTGGCCCGAGGCCACCAGCCCAGCCAGTCTCGCTCGCTATTTGTTGTTCTCAGGTATTAACATTGGAAAATTGGCTACTGTGTACTGGCAGTAACTTCTTAATGTTATTTAATACATGTTATTGTATTCACATTGTAAAGGGCCCACACCCTGTTCTGATTCAAGACCTAGATACAGAGTCATTATGGTGCTATAAACACCACTTTTAAAAGCCTGACTTTGTATTGACACAGTTTTTAGTATGTGCAGAACAGACTCTCAAAACCACTCTCAAACGTTGTGATGACATTTTACACCAGGCTCATGTGTCCCCAGGATGGCATTAATTGAAATAGGACCGTGAAACATATGAAACAGCAAAATCTGTGCAAAATAATCCTACTTTGGAGATAAGAAGTCAAGGCAATTTGGAGAGGAGGCCAGATTCTGTGCTTGATATGTCATCTTTGCCTCCAAGATTGTAACAGACATCTAAGACTGAATGTCACCAGGGGAAACGCTTGAGAACTTGCCTTTTGCTACCAAGAAAGGTGCTTAAATTTCAAAATAGCAAAAAGGTAGGCTACCCATCCCCAGACAAAAGTACTGAATACATGAATATTTAAAAAAAAAAAGAAAAAAAGGAAAAAAAAAAAAAAGATAGTCTCAGAACACTTGGCACAAATCACACCATTCATTGCAAGGAATCACTTCTGGCCAAGCTATCCCCATGGGCTTAGAGGGCTGTCAGTAAACAGCACAACCAGAATGAACTTGCAGGTCCCTCCCTTTGGCGGGTCTGCTCCAGCCGGGACGGGACTGCTGACTGCCAGGGATGGGGGCTGGCTCTTCCAGGATTAACTAATTATATCAGAATACTTGTCCACCGCCCTCAAAAAGGCAGATTTGGAACAGAACAGAGGAAGAAAGTCTTACAGATGGTACTGCCACTCGGCAGCTTACAACAAGGGCTTGGGTGCCCTCCTGACCTTTGCCGGCTCTCCCCGGAGAGCAGCCCCACAGGCACAGGCAAGAGCAAGTCAGATGGGGTCAACAGATGGCTGAGAATATGGTGCACATTAACACACATTCTTCATGAGCCTGTCTCTGGCCCAGGAGCAACCAGGAGAGGGATTTGGCCCCAGTGCATTCAGCAAAGCCATGGTCAATGCTGCCCTGAACCCTCTGCTGGCATCCCCAAGGTAGACAAGCAATCACTGCCAGAGTTAAATATCTCATTCTTAATGCACTACGGCGTTGCTTTTGTGGTTCTGAGAAAGGCACATTAAATTCTCTTAAAATGTGTTAGGAAAACCCCTGATGCATGATTTCTGTACAAATGGATGCTGTGGTGTTGTGCCTGTCAAACTGTGCATATGGGGAACTCGATAATCGTATAATTTGCCCTGACGCCTCTTTAAGAAGACATCATTGTCCTTCTAATTTTGATTCCTTGTAAATAATCAATCAATCAATTAGCTAATCTGCTCAAATGCTCCCCCCACCCCTTTATGTTTTCAATTAGAAGTGTGAAAGGCAAGTGCAGACAGATTTACATGACATTCCAGAGGCAAGAGCCTGCAATGGGTATTTTTTCACTGATCTTATCAGGTGCCCTTTAAGTACACTTGGGGTTTCTTGTGATCTTGACTGCTAAGCAATTCTGAGCATTCATTTTTTTCCTGACAGAAGACATGTCTTTATGGGGTTGTCATTTGGGAAATTCCTCATACTGAATATCCAGCGAATTACTTAGGAAATAGTATTTTCCTTTTAAAAGCCTACCTGTGTTTTCCTGAAACCCTTAGAACATGCAAACTGATCCTTTTAGGAATATTCTGACTTGGCAGGACCTGATGCAACTCTTGCAGAGATAGCAAAAGGCATATGTCTTACACAGGTCTAACTCCTGGCCAAGTTTCACATCCTTGCTTCAAAGTATGGAAGTATGCAAGTTTCTTAGCAAACCACTTGCAAGTGCCTCGACCAAACCAATTTATTTTCCTCCCATCTTATTTTTTTGAGGGAGCCAAATCTTTTTATTTGAACTTTCAAAGAAAAGGAAATCAGCCGCAGGCAGACACACGACATGGAAAATTTCAGCTCCAACAGCTCAAGTTTGGCAAAGCTACAGGCAATTGTCAACAGCCCCACAAGGGGAAGTGCCAGACAATCCCCACATCTGGCTCAGCTTCCAGCTCCACCTGCAGCCTGGCCAGAAAGGCATGGACACTGTGCCCTCTCCCAGGCAGCTATTTTTAAGGAGTCAGGAGAAGTGATTTATGGTGTGTATTGTGAGTGGATTGCTAATAACATGGAGGCTGAAATGTAAGAAGGCACAGTCTTACAAGTGGGGAGCTTTATAGCAGGGGAAGATGGATCAGCCACAGCTACTCCATAACACTTGAAAGACTCACCCATTATTCATACGGATTTGGAGCCTGCTTTAGATATTGCAGGTGACACTTGCTGCAATACAATTTTTACATATAATGTTAAATTACATCTTCAATCAAAAGGAAATGGAAATTCCTCGAACTGCAAAATAACAAGTCAGGATCTTGCCAAGATAAAAATCAAACAAAGAAAATGAATTAGAACAACACGCAACCGAGCAGCGACTGGGAAGGCACAACCCCTTCCCCCAGGCCAAAGCCTTACTCACGTGTATCATATAAAATATTCTTTCAGAAACAAGCCAAAGATTTTTTTTTTTTTTTTTAAATTGAACACAATCAAGCTTATTAATAAATTTTATCCTTCTGTGAGTGGCGAGGATGTATTTGTTAGCATAAAGCATTAGCAATCACACTTATCTCTGCTTTTCAGATGAGAGGTGGCATTGCCCCATGGACTCAAAATGGCAAAGCAGGTATGGCATTCACATCCCTGTGGGGTTATTAATTCCTGAGAGCACTGAGGCAATGCCATACTCACTTATTTCTGCTACATAACTACCTGAATATCCTTTCTGTGACACAATCACTGCACTGGAGTAGAAAGAGTGCCACTACTATTTTCAGAGCAACAGCCAGCCATCTCAGTTATTTCAAGTGAAAATCTAGTTGCGGGGGGGGGTCTGTAAGAATTTTGCTGTCAATTTTAATGCTCCAGGATCTCACCTTTGGCATCATTTCCCCTAATAAACAGGGATGATCACACTTGCAGATCCATTGGAGTGGGACAACGACAAGTTAATGTGCGTTCTGCATTCTGAATGTGTAGCATAATAAGTGCATGAATTATTTATGTGTATAAATTTAAACTCTTTGATTGAAATGTAAGACTGGCTGATTAGAAATAAACTTCCTTCATCTTTGATACCTAGGTGCTCTGCCACGGGAGCTTAAAACACCGTGGGCTCCCTGGTTGCATGTTCTCATCCCCTCCTCAGTGCCAGCCCTGGGATTCATGGAGTGACACAGAAATCCAGAACTGTCTCAGCTGAAGGGAAGTCCAGTACCTGCAAAGTACCCCCAACTTTTCAGCTAGATGAGTTTACTGACCAGCTCACTGCACAGAGGGGGGGTAGTGCCAGGGGGAACACGTGGCTGAGACTGAGGGGTCACCAAGCACCAGCTTAGATCAGCCTCAGTTGCCACCAAACCTCACATCAGCTTAAACACCAGTCACTATTACATCTATCTCCTCCTAGAAATATTTGGTTTTTCTTGAAAATATATCTCTGTATCTCTGGTTATCTCTCCCCGTAGTACAGTAGCTTAACAGAGGCCCCTCGGTGATCTCCTGCACTTAATGTTTAAACCGCCTCATTTAATCATCTGAAGAAAGGAAAAAGTCTCAGACAATTAAGTGACACAGTGATTTGTTATCAGGGGGTCCCAAAGGTAGGGCTTCAAGAATAATAAATATGTATTGAGAAAATAAAGTCACACATCCAACAATGCTCTGTGCAGATAAGGCCTCTCAATTAAATGTGTTCTCTTGCTGATGTGGATTAAAGTCAGAGCTTTCACTGCTCTTTGCTCCAGACACCAACTAAAATGTGGCTTTCTGTAAGAAAGTCATAACCCCTAATCTGAAAAAGTGACCTCTTGTTACCCCTTGGTTCCATCATTATCAACTAGGGCTCTCTGTCAGTGGGCAGAAAGTTTTCCAGCAACTTCAGATCCTGTTGATACAATTTATGTCCTCAGAACAGCACTAAAAGCAGACCTGAGTACTCGTCCCACCCTGCCAGAGCAGCACGCTCAGTGAAGGAATACAAGCAATTTTGTAATTTTGCCCATTTTAGTTGCAGATGCTGAGTGGGAAGTTTGTATATAATATGAAAAGGGGTAAGAGAACATCAATTATTAATGCAGCCTCATGAAGAAATTAATTTGCTGGATCATTAACTTCCCATCTACACAGGAATTCTAAAATCCCACAGCAGAAAAACGCTGGTCTGAGTATGGCTGAAGTCACTTCTGTGTGGGGCAGTCTCCAAAGCCCAAGCCCAAGAATCTGTAGTGAGCCTGGTGCTATGAACCAGCAGGAATTGTACCACGTTTACTCCAGATCTGCATGACCACCTCAGTGGAGATCACCATCCATCACTCCTCTGCTGTGCTTACAACTTTCCTCATTAAGCTCAATGTATATTCAATTCCAGTTCTCTCAGTCCATGCTTTACACTGACCAGAAACGTTCATCTTTCATTTCCAAATTACATTTGCTCACTGTTTTTAAGCAACACAGGTGGCCTTTGTGCACAAGGACGCCAGACTGGACTTGTAGTACACGTGAAGTCTTTCAGCACAGCCCTGCAGCACAGCGGACACCCCTCAGAGCTGCTGGGTCGACGTGGCAGTCGAAATACCCATTTTTTTAAACTATTTTTCCAAAAAATCATGGCTTCCCCGCTTTCCTTGACACAAGGTAAGCCATGCTGGTTTCCCTCCACCTCAGGCAGCCTCCCCTCGCAGCCATTCCCAATAATCACCGTTCCAGCAGACTGATGCACGTTGCTGCCTGGCTTTGCCGCATGAAGTCCCTCTCTGCTGGAAGAGGCATTAATTATAAGCAGGCAAGAAGAAACTTCTGCAGCATTCATGGCTGCTCTGCTGGGTGCTTTTCCTTGTACTAAGCTTGTTTTCATTAACTTTCCAAATGCACGATAAAAGCCACAGGCGTGGGCAACAGAAAGACAAACCCATGATCAATGGAGGAGCTGGCTGGTGTCCTCTGTGGGGACGAGGGAGCACTGTTCAGATCTGTGCAAGTCCATATACACACAGGCTTTCCTGCAGAGCAGTTTAACTATGCCAGCCATCAGTATAAAATATTAGCTCACTGCAAACTTGAGCACTTGGCTCCCTCTCGGTATCATGGTTCCAAGCTAAACCCAAACTTGCTTAAGTTCTGCCCACAGACTGGGTAAAAATCAGTCAACAAAGAGGTGAATCAACGCACTCTGTTCTTACTGAGATGCAACGCTGACAACTCTCAGGATTTTAATATGAAATACTGATGACTGTTATATTGATGATTAAGTTGATTAAAATTGTGGTTATTAATTGTGTGGATCAATTATCACATTTTATATACATTTAGGTGTTCAGAGCATGGGACAGAAAAGAGACTTCCCTACAAGTGCTGCCCAGAGAGCAAGAAGAGTATCTGACAGGAGTTCTGCTTTAAAAATAGCAGGTTTATAAGTTTTAAAGGAGTGCTGTGCTTGAGCAGGAGTCACAGCTTTCACTGGCAACTGAAAACTAATCTTCCAGACCTCACAGATAGGTTAAAAAAAGCCTGAAGAGCATCCATCAGCAGAAATGTTAAAAGGAAAATTAAAAAACATCCCCCAATCCAATGCGTTGTTCTGAGTAATGATTTTAAAGAAAACTTACATTGTTTTCTGGAGCCTGACTCATGATTTTTAAACGTCTGGGGTTTGCCAAACTGCTGGTATAAATCTGGAACTGCTCCACTGACGCCACTGAAACTGCACCAATGTAAAAATGGCATCAGGGAGAACAGAAACAGGCTGAGAGAATTGGACAGCTGTGACCACTAACACAGGCTGCACATTAGGAAAGATTAAAGACTAATTTTTACAAAACACTTTGGCTTGTTTTTTGTTTTACCGAATTAGGGTAAAACACAGCCCACATTTGCTCTCAGTAGCTCGACAGGCTAAAGATTATTCCCTGACTTTTGGGCACAGCATAATACCAGTGGCTATTTAGTCAGCTATTCTTTTGAGAGGTATTTTTATCTCCTGTTAGGAGGCTTCAGTCACTTGAAATACAAGATTATCTTTCCTCCCAACTGCATGACTGTGGTGAGGATGCCACAGCAGATAAACACAACCCTCAGGTTTGAAGTCCCACCGTGCTCCCAGATTTCATCACTCAGAAGCATCCCCATCCTCTTGGCAAGGGGAACAGAGACCAACAGGAATGCCTCCAAAGGTTAAACACATGAACCTTCCGTCATGTCGAAAAAGGGGAGGAAAAAAGAGCACAGGCATTGGAGAGCACTACAAATCAGGGCAGCTGACTGCTCAGCAGAAACAGAGGGCAAAGGGTGGGCGCACCATTATCCGGCAGGGAATGTGCTCTCCAGAGCCACCGTTCACACCCGGCTGCAGAGAAAACAATCGTCATCACCCAAACCCCTTCAGAGCCGGCGATTCCCAGGCCCAGGCTCTGCGTCAGGAAACGCCGGATCCGGCAGCAGGAGCGTTGCTGATGGGAACGATAAACCAGCAGGGTTATACGAACGTGTCTATCTCCAAGGCCAGAAGAAAAGAAAAGCTAAAATCTCCAAGGCCCTTTTCAAAGAATAATCATAAAAGCTGCAGACTGCATTTCCCGGGGTTTTTTGTATCGTGATTAAATCTGTTTCTAGCATTACACCTTTAAGAAAGATCAAAGGGAGGCAGCCAGAGAAGGAGGTGCACGCTGACTTCCACTAATTGAAGCAAGCTGAAGCCTCCAGCACCTTCTGGGTTTTCCAAAGTTTCCTTCTCTATCTCAGCATTTCCTCTGCCCTCCCCTGCGGCCTCCCTGCCCCAGCCTTTGCAGAAGTGAGTGCATCCAGATGACTGACACAACAGAGATGCCTTTTATAGCTGCCTGGGTACAGAAGCAGGAATAAAACCATCCCAAATCTCAACACAATCACTGGCAGAAACTCACTGCAGTTTTTCCATTGTTTTATTTCCGTGCCTCATTTTTTGTGTCTTTAAGAAAGGACTTCTGTGCCTCATTTTTGTGTCTTTAAGAAAGGACATCAAGGTTTAGGAACTGCTAACAACATTTGTGCATCAATGCCAGTAGCAGTGAAGCGCTGCATACAACTCATCCCAGTAACAAAACCTATCAAAGCAAAGCTGTGCTGGGAAAAAACTAGTTTCTCAGCATAACTGTATATACAGCAGGGGCTTTTGCCAATCTCCTCCTAGCCCAGATGAACCTAATTAAGCTGCTAGAACCTGTGGTGTAAAGATAACCATGGCATCCCACGTGGGGCTGCGTAATAACCTGACTGACTCAGGCGTGATAACGCCGAGAGCATCGTGGATTCTGCACTCAGCTAAACAAGCACTCTTGGAAACCTCTATTTCTACCATTTACCTTCTTCAGTGTCTCTACTTCCTCCCCTCCTGCATCTGTGCCTCCATTATAAGCTCTTGGGGAACTCCTGGGAGGTGCTGGCTTCACCAGAGAGGCTGCTAGTCAGGGTCTGCACCAGCCCCTGTGGAGGCCACAATTTCCATCCAGCCTTCCCACAGCATTTGTGTATGAACAGGGAAGAGAATTCCTTGTAAATGCCTCCAAGGGTCAAGCACAACTTTGCCTTTGATGCTTAATAAAGTTTTGAAATCAAAACCACCATGTAAATGTTGTTCTTATTATCAGGTAGGTGTGCTCTGGTTTTCTTCCAGGAGAGCTCAGCTGCTCAAAGTGGCTGGTACTGGAAGCAGGTCTTGGATGTTCGGCATTCAGCTTTGCAGGGAGAAGACTGACATAAAAGCTTGGCACACAGCAGTGAAAGAGGATGCAATCTGATTTGGCAAATTAGCCCCTGGGATGATGCAGTTGCCATATGTACCTAGGTGCCAAATTTCAAATGGAGCAGAGTGACCTGACCCTGACCTTTGGCTCTGAGCGCTAAATTCCCTCTCCAGGGAGCCTCTCTAGCCCGAAGCGTGTTTCAAAGCTGTGAAGAGAATAAATGTATTCACCTGGGGGATATTTACAGCAGAACATTTGTTTTCACTTATGCTGAAATCTAAGGAGAGTTTTGGTAGAGTCCTCGCATGTCATTCATTCCAATAACAGGTTTTGCAACTCTTCTTATGCAGGTGTCTGAGGCCTGGGCAAATCTCTCTGGCTGACCACAAGTAACTGATGAAATCTCTGCTCTAGCCAATAATTTGCCCAATTTGGGATTTTTCAAACAGAAGCAAACATTGTCTTCTTTCTCACTGCTTACCAAAGACAGTGCAGGACAAGATAAGGAGGCTATGAGCTACAAAAATGCATGGCTTTTAATAAATACACTCAAGGACTTTACAAGAAGCATTGTAAATAACTTTACCTACACTTTTGAGAAGCCAAATGTTTTGTGTAGTTTTTTTTTAATTCTTGCATTGCAAGCTAGTAGTTAGCTTGCTAATTAAAAACAATTGCTTAATGGGTCATCAGACAGTTAGTTAGACAGGTTAGAAGGAAGAAGGGATGTTAACTAGAGGCAACACTCAGCCTTCTGAGCTTCAGACTAGTATTATGATACCCAAAATACAGGCACAATAAAGAAAGGCAAAGGAAGACAGGCAAAGGTTCAAAGACAAGGCAGATCAGTTAAAATAGTTCTATAACCCCAAAACAACTTCAGACCTTTACAGACCAGTTCAGTAACGAAATATCACGAAAGGCATTCTCCACATGGACATGCTTTCACTTGGCTTTTGCCTTTATCATTTTAGTTGGCTTGCATTCATATTTCTGAGTATTCTGATCTGGACACAAAGCCAGAGACAATCTCAAACATGCCTGCCCTTCTGGAAAGCAGCATCAGTCCTAGAAACAACTGCCTTCTTTTTTTCTAACCCAAATATCAGTGGTTTGAAAACCTATCCAAACACTCTTTCGGATTCAAGTTGTCCTTGAAAGAGATTGTGGAAGAATTCAGAGAAAAGCTGAGAGAAGAAGTGAACGCAGCATCATGGACCATGCAGTAGGCTTTGGGAAAGGCAGCAGTATAGATGAACCAGGCCTCCATTCAGTCAGCTAGCAGAAATACATCTTCATTTTAAGCAACTGAGTCACTTCTGAAATGCATCATTTGTTTAAATTACAGGAAATAAAGGTTTACAACCAGGGACGAGCTTGGCAGAACCTTGTTAAGGAAAAACAATGGTTTGTATGATCTGCAGAACCTGATCCCTGGAAGGCTGATACATCCCTAAAAGCAGCAGCAAAAGGCAAGAGAAGGTTTTGCTAAACTGTGTTTCTATCCAAGTTTCACATAGAGAACATCTGTTTGCACCCTAAAACGTACACAGGCATTTTGATAAACACTTTCTTTCTTCTCACTTTAGGATGGCTCTTTGGCTCACACAAAACATAACACTGCTTTTTATACAGTCTCACTCATTTCAAGTGCCATAAAACCAGGCATGCAAAAAAGAAGAAATGCTTAAAGATGCAAAGTAAAGCATTTAAAAAAAAAATTGGGGAGAAAAAATACTTAGGACTGTCCACACAACCTTAGTTTGCTCTCCTTTGCACACATGCTTTAGTTTTGTAGTAAAATCCTTTTTGTTTTCAAAATCTGGCTCCCACATTTCCTCAGCAACCCCTTCACAGGCTCTGGTTCCCCACCACCACATCAAGCCCACACCTCCACCCTGCAGCACCTGTCATCTTCTTCCACACTGCTGGATGCCAACAGCAAAAGCTGTAAGTGTAAACGGATGTGCTTTTGCCATCTACCATATTCTCTGCTCCAGAACTTTGCTGGCTGCAAGGAGGAGAATAAGTGGAAGATCACCCTGTGCTGAAGTGTTTCAGCTGAAATCCACCCAAATAATTCAGTCTGAATAAGATTCTCAACAAGGAAATTCCCAATGACGAAGTCTGGCCAGGCTTAAGCATGTGAAAGCAGGGCCTCATGGTATAAATTGTAAGAAAACCTTGACATGTGGCTTTCTTTCCTGTCCTGTTTACAGGAGGGTGGAAGAAACCTCTATGTTTTGTGACTTCGAGAAGCATGAAGAGAACATGTCTCCCCAGCTACTCCAAAATAAACAAGGATAACCTGCGTATCCAGGATGACAGCAAAGCTTGCCAGTGAGAAGCTTCTAGCAGAGAATGAAGTCAGCTGCACATGACAGAGACAAATGCCATTTCAAGGAAAAAAATTGTGCTGAAATTGGACAGGATTTTCCATACTCATCTTGCCTTTAGAAAATAACCCTGAACTTTAAACCTATAAGAACAGGCTGAGAGACAAGCATCTTTTACCTTGCCTTGGCAGCTTCAGAACGCTAGGAATAAATCATAGGAACAAACAAAATACTCATAAAAAAATCCCTTGCTGCCTGACACAAACTAGAGCAGAGGGTGCACTGATTCATGAGCAATACCCCTGAACCTGCTATTGTGTCATTTCCCAACACCTCCCCATTCCTACCAGCAGGCTAAAGCAGCAATTAAAGCAGTGGGAGTGCTCTGCAAGCCTTCCCTGTCTGTAACAGGCCCACGTCCAGCTATTTATTAGGTAATCCAATTACTATGATGTGACTTTCCTCCATGCACAAATGTCTACTCAGAGCTACTGGGTGTTTTTCTTAGGATGCAAGCCTCTGTTCCTCTAATAACAGGTGGTATCACAAAACACAGCTACTGCACAAAACATTGCATCTCCTTTGCTTCTCCCCTTCTCTCATTGTTTTCCAGTTCTTTGGAGAGCAACCACATGCCCAACTACAATGGAGAACAGGTTGAGACCAGTCTCCTGCACACACTTCTTGGGCCATGCTTTCCTCCAGCCTCCCCTTAAACCTGGGAGGAGCTCCCCACTAACACCTACAGACCTGCCTCATTATTCTCCTCAAAAGTTTCCTCCACAGTGACACCAGTGAGGCCTCTCGGGTCTGAGGAGGCCACTGCTTCCCATGTCGGCTTATGGGACCTCTTTAGAGCACACACATCCTCTCTCTTGCTTTTTTCCTGGAAGATGAACTCCCTGGAGGGGAGAGTCTCCTGTGAACCATGTATCCTATGGATATGGTCCTTGGCTGGAGCTCCTGGGGGCTTTGACACAACACATAATACGTGGGTCACCTCCAGCATCACCAGAAATCAATGATGACATTGCAAGACTGACTATCAGGACCCATGAAAGAAACGCTGAAGAACTTGGATTCCTGGCCAATGCATGAGGCAAATCCCGATTTATACTCCATTTGAAAAAGGCTTTTTCCAGGGGTGCAGGGCTTTTGCTTGGAAATATGCCAAGGGAGGACCTTGGGCTGTATCCATTGACCTCTGATGACAGAGATTAGATAACAAGTGAATGGAAGTGCTTTCAGTGGTGGTGCTGTGTGCTGAGAGACATAATAAAGAGAATGTATCATGGCAATACTCAGCATATATAATTCCCTGGAGAGATTACCCAGCAAGAAAAAAAGGCTTTGGTATGTCCTTGTTTGTTACATGGATTTTCCTGACCTTCCTTTCCAGCTCACTCCTGCTCTGAAAAACACTGCAGCCACTGCCAACTCCAGAAGAAACGTGCAGTTCTTGATGCTCAAGGGTCGCTTCTAAACATTCTCTATTTCCTTCTAGTCAATGTTTTTCACACTATGCTTTGACATGAAACATCTGATAAAATAAGACCCAAAACTTAGGGCACAGGAGAGGAAGACATGCAGGTAGAAGAGCGGGCACACCTATGGCCATGCAAAAATTATAAATAAAACCAAAATCAATAAGGGAATTTGTAAATGCAAAGGATCACAGTAGTCTGTCTAGAAGCTTATCAGGCAAGGGTTCACAGGCAAGATTTCTCATTAAAACAACTGGCTTATTTTTTTGGCACTATTATATGACACAGCCCCTAAAATCTGTGCAAGAGCTAAAATTTTGAGGGACAGACACTTCGTCGGCTTGTGCTTCCCAAAACACTTTTGGCTGTTCTGGTGCAATATCAGTAACTCTAATCCCTGCTGCTGAACTCCCCAGTGAAGCTGGCAAACCAGATACTGGGCTGTATTAGTGAGAAACAGGGATCCCAGGCAGGGGTCACTTCAAACACACACAATTCCCTGTGCCAAACACAAAGCTGAGCAAAACCTAAGAGACTTGTTTTATTACCTAAAGCTTTTGATCAACTACAGGTAGAGGAAACACCAAAGTGCTTGTAATAACATGGAGATCTTGTCATGCCTCTGCCCAAGTCTGCCCAGTTCTACGCTCCTTTCTTCACAAGTAAAATGACACCTTTGGGCTTGGGATTGTCTCTAGCTGTGTAACTTCACACTTTCACCTTGCTCTGTCTTAATGTCTCTCTTTCAAGGTCCTTGCCCAGGCTAAAGATGTGTATAAATCTCTGCCCATGACAAAGCCCATGCTCAGGAGCTTCTACAGAAGCAGAAACTCCTGTCTGTCTCCTCTGTGCCTGGTAATGCTGCTGGATGCAGGGTCTGCTACAAGCCAGACACCGCCCAAGCCACAGGCACCAGCCAGGTACAGCATCCAAGGCTCTTCTCCCTGCTCTGTCTCCTTCACCCTGGGCAGGCAGAGGCAGCTGCTGTGAGGAAAGAGGAATGCCTCCTCCCCGTGCAAGGCTTTACTGACCCCATGAAACATCACAGCTGCCTCGTGGAGCAGCTGATCTGGACAGGAATCCCAGCCATGAAACCACAGCAGTGGCTTCACTGCGATCCCCCCGCGCTGCGCGAGAGGCCACGGCCGGGATTGCCCAGGACGGGTTAATCACGTGTGAAAACAGCTGCAGAGCTTTATGGGGTTTTAGGGCTGTTGTTGTTCTTTGGACAGGAGGAGGGAAAGGAGAGGGAGTCAGACATGGGGGGAGCTGCCTGGGAATGACCTGTGATGGCAGGGAAGCACACTGTCACACACACGAGCAGGAGACCAAGGACTGATACACACAAAGCTGGTTTTTCTCCAAGGGTTTGCTTTTCATGTCACCTGGAACGGGGTTGCTGTGACCTGCTCTGCCTCCCACACCCCTAGACCATGAGAGACGACTGCTCATTTCCTGCACACACCTTCTTCACCCACCAAAAGCCTGCTTTGCCACTGTTTACCTGAGCATCCATGGTAAAAGACCACGGTGGCCTAAGGGGCAGTGAGGTGTATTCTTGCTGACATTAGGTGAAACCTTGGTCATATTTAAATTAAACAGAATTTTATTACTGCCTTTGAACAGGTCAGAGAATACAGTGTCTGGAGAAGAGAAGGTAACAAGGTCCAAGGAAAAACTATACATTATCTTTTAAACCACCTTGTCTGAGATACTCAGCCCTCCTTGATTCCATTAAAAGGTCCCCCTGCCTTGTAAAATATCTGTAAAGGAAAACAAACCACCACAGAGAATACTTCACTTGGTATTACTTTCCTAAGGCACGATGAGAGCTCATCAATGCAGTCTGTAAGCTGGTTGATTTAAGGACTCAACCAAACATGTCTCACACAAGAATTACAATACATGTGGTATTTGTTTGCTTTTGTTTTTATTTCAATTTTATTTCTGGATTCTACTTTGCTTTGTAAGTTATTTTTCTTGCATGACAAGCAATATCCAGTTATTCATGCACTGCCTTTTTTGTTTTGTTTTAGGTTGACATTTTGCCCAAACTTGAGACCACAAGATGCTTACTAGAGGCTCTCCTGGCTTCATCGAGGTCTCTCATACTTCTGGTTTTTAAAAGCTAGTACATGCTAAACCTAATACACATAAAAACAAGGCACACAAAACATCAGCCACAATTTCCCCCCCACATGTGTGTGTGTATGTTCTCTGTCTATGCACAGTGGTGTTTCCAACCTGAAAACAATGCATTCAAGGAAAAAAATATGGGTTTGTGTGATGGGATTTCCAACAGAGCCTGAAGGACTTTGGTATCCCCAGACTATAAAGAAAGTCCAGAGAACAGAATACTTAACATCTCCAGCCTCCTTTGAATTCCCAGCCTTGCTGAACGAAGAATAAAGAAAGCAGGAATCCACTAATTAAAAGAGAAATGGGTCTTATTTGTCTTGGTTTCTGAAGTCACAGTTTTCCACTTCTGAAAACACAAGTTTCTCACCAGTTCTTTTCTGCCCTAGGGCTGTGACCTAAACAGCTTAAATGATACACAGATTTTGGTCAAAATCTGCTCCTTATTTACTGGACTTCAAATGTGCAAGCAATTACTGAATGGGTCTCGTTTATTGAATAAAAGTATTTAGGCATTATGTTTACAAAGGCCTAGAAACATTAAAATCTAGTGAAAAACAATTATTTTTACAGAATACATCTGCAAGCAATATGAAGTCATTTTGTTTTTGTAAATTTCTCCGTAATAGACTTATTGTTGATGTGGAAAATGTTCACATTGCAGCAGTGAATTATTTTGAAATGCCAAACTTAATAAAGGAGAAATTATTGCAAATAATATCACAGCCCTTAAAGAAAAAAAAAAAAAAAGCCAAAATACCAGTGGTTTCCTGACTAGTCAATCCTCTTCAGATTGGCAGACCCCTTCAGACTAATCAGGAAGAGTTAGACAAATAGTTACCTTATTACGGAGGCTGTCAAATAAATCAGAATCTGGCAAGCAACTGTTTCTGAGCCCTGCAGCCGGCCTGGCTGCTTTTCCTGTAAACCCAAGGCAGTTAAAACAGACCCACGGATGTGTGTGTTTGTCTGCAGAGCAACGTGTAGGCTTCAGGCCTCTAAACAAAACTTATTCCAAATCTGGGCCAGCATTTTTCTTGGCTTCCCCAGGTTTTGTTGTGGAACATGGCTGAGAGAAGAAATGTTTTCTAACCAATTAATTCAAGTCACTGCTGTTATTTTTAATGGAGAGCTCTGAAGCTCAGCTCACAAAGGGTAATGAGAAAATAATGTTTTAAACAACATCATCAGAGGAATTAGGCCATGGACTTGCACTACATTATCCAGCTCTCGCCGCAGAGTTATTTTGCCCCCCCCAATGTTTGCTCTTTACAATGGCACGATGAATGGGAATTTTGCCTAAGGTACAAGCCTAAGACACAGCCACAACTGAAGGTCACAGAACAGCGAGTTTCAGCACTCAGCCACAAGAAATGGTCTCTTGTGCCGCTGCAGCCCCGACTCCAAACACGCTCCCAACGCCCCTGGGCTTCGTGTGTTTGGGAACGGGTGAAAACCGAGCTCTGGTTTCAGCAGGGCACTGGGGCACGTTCAATCTGCTGTCTCACAGCACTTCAGTGAGCATTTAAACTGGTGCAGAGGAGACTCAGGTACACAACCAGACTTTAGCCTTACTGGGTCATCCTGCTGAGCAGAGGGAAGAAGAGTGCTGCCTTGAGAGGTGACAACATCACCTTTTGTACCTCCACTCCATCCAGGATGGATTTGAAAGGCAACCACCGGGCAGAAGGAAGGCAAAAAGGAGACAGGGCAGGGAGGGAGGAGAAAGTTTGAGAGCACAGCCCAGAACGAATCCAATGAACACTGGGGCTTACAGGCCTGTGTGAAATGTTTTCAAGCACTGCTACTGTACTGAATATATTCACCAGCTGAACAGCCAAGAGCTATTGTTGGAAACTGTAAGACTGCCCAGGCAAGAACTGTACTTCTTCCTGCCTCCTTTGCATCCACGGCAATGCAAACTGGCAGCACTGACAAATCAATTCAACACTGGTGATCACAGAGACTTGCTGAGAAGATGGGATATAATAACTTTTGAAACTAATAAGATGGCTTAAAAACATCCTCTTTTTTGCACTGGACCACATTAAAATCAGGCAGCACAGATGGACTTGCACCTGCTTCCAGATGAAAGTGGTGGCTAGTGCAGTGCTATTCTTAATATGAATTAACTTCTAATACAGATCTGCCTTAGTTCTAATTGACTTTACAGTACCACTAAAAATAACTATCATCTACCTGGCAGGCATACTTCTCCCCTTCCCCATGCCTCAGGATGGGCTCTCTGTCTTATGGTTTCTAAAAAATAACACTTGCAGTAAATACAGGCAACCACTAAATGCACACCATCCTATATATAACATTGGGTAGGTTTTGAGGGGAAGAGCCACAGATTTGTCCTCGAAGGCAGCCTGTCTCATGGAGAAAACCACCAAGGAGAGATTGGCAGCTTCCAGCCCAGGGCCAGCAGCACGGGCAGAGCAGAGGAGGTGTCAGAGATGCCGTCAGACAAAAACTGAGAGATGGGAAAAGGTGGCGTGGTGCAGGATCTTGAAAAGTAGGACAAGAAACTCCCACTTCACAGAAAAGGGGAACTAAAAATACAAGGATGGGAGGAAGACTTTTTTGGTGGGATATATGTCTTTTTATGGGGACAAGCTCAATAACCACGATACAAGAAATCCTACTTTCTTCAACTTCACCTTCTGCAGGTAGGGTGAGGTTATCTACAGATTTAAAGAGGGTAGAAGTGGCTGCAGTCACTCAGTAACCAGGATCTGAGAGTCCCTAATATACAGTGACGTGTAACACACAGTGGTCACTTCAGCTACCTTTGTGACAACTAACAAAAAGAACAGACACTTTAATATCTTTGCTAGTTACCAAAGGTTACTCTGCACTTTTATCCTTGCATGATACCTCAATTCAGTTTACATATGAATGGAATCCCTTTCAATTTTAGGCTAATGTTCTTTTATATTTATAATATTCAGGATAGCTACACATGCTTGATTACCTTTTAAACACTTTTCACGATTCCATTTAAAAATAAATGAATCCCATTTAATAGTGACTTGTCCCCATCTTCTAGTATTTATGGACAAGGACATATGGGGCTGATTTCCCTCATTATTAAGAAGCATGTCTGAGGCTTAAGCTATTTAAATTATTCATTGACAGCAACTGGGCTTCTTATACAAACTCCCACTTACACAAGGAGTCCCAGTGATACACCAGTCAAGTGGGGAAAGATGGTTGAACAGATTTTGGGATGCTCTGGGCACCCACAGACACTGCTGACTTTGATTAGGGTGAGGAGTACTTTTGAAAAATCGGGCCCCAACTTCACTAATGAATATAATTTAACTGGGACTTTCAACATGGTTGTTCTGAATGACTTTTTCTTCACAGGTCACCACGACTGAGGTTCTGAGCGGTCCAAATCACAAAGGCTGTAAGCATTTAAAATTCTGCTATAAAGAGACTTTCCAGCCCATCACAGACTACCCTCTGACCACCTCAGTGGTGGAAGACCTTGAGCCTGTCAGTGTGCTTCCAACCATGGAGTCAGAGTGAGAGAACAGGAATCATCCTTCATGGAAAAACAGTTGTGGTTATTCTCTGCAACGTTTTATTTTTAATTAAAAAGACATGTTTCTTGCTCTCCTCAGAATGAGCCAAAGGAACATTTGCACTCATTTTCAGGTCATATCATATTGCACATATTGCACCTGATTTCACAGCTATGTAGGCAAATTACTATTTTTCTGCACAAGTAAATCATTATCAAGGTAACGGACAGTGAGCATCACCAACACCCAGAGGTTACAATCCATTTTAGGAAAACATGGTCTAACTCTTGGAAAGGACACTTTCATATTTCAACTGTTTCTCTCTTCCTTGCCCAGCCCCAACTCCAAGCCCCAGCATGCCTCAGACTTTGTTCCTATATGTGATCTGGATGGTAAAGATTTTGTTTTGTTTCTGTTTCCCCTAAGAAAGGCAGAAAGGTTAGTAAGTCTTTAAACTCCCTGTTCTTAAGGCTGTTAATATTTCACATTGCCAGCAGGGAAAGGAATTAAAACTGCCAGTAGCTATCCAGATAGATTTTAAAATCCCCTTCCCTCCCCCTTCTCTCTGCCTCCCTCAGCTTCAGAGGATATTTTCCCCGCAAATTGGTTTTAAATTAAGGAAGGTGATGAAGGCAATGTGCCGTCTCAGCATTTTCCCAGGTGCACTTAATCTAATTTCATTAAGGAGATCAGGACAGATGATCGCTACAGTCGAAACATTAAGTCTGTCCATTTTTGTATAAAAAAACCATTAAGTCTGTCAAAGTGTCGGCGGGTGGGCTGTTTATTATTGGAGATGAAGGCGCGCTTTGCTTCCCCAATAAACTGTCAGGAGTAGTAAACCACAAATTGAGTCAGCTGCTGCCAAAGATTTGGGTAAAGATCTCCAACTAATTTTGACACAGGTGTGGGAAAGGCCAAGGAAAGGCTTGGAAACCAAGCCTTCTGTGTGTGTGTGAGATATTCCAACCTGACCATCGAGGAGTGGAAGTCTGGGCATCAGTGGATCTGATCAGGCAGAACTGCTGATGCCTCTGACACTCTGGACACAGTGTTGACAGGAGCTGAGCAGCAGCATGTGCTGCAGAGCCCAAGCTGCAGATTCACCTCTGCTTTAGCCTGCACTCATCCTGCCACGCTCATCATCTTGTCTTACGCAGACAAGAACTCGGAGAAGCTTCATCCAACCCCTGCTCCGTTCTGAATTCATGCACAGCTCTGACTGAAATGTAAAATCACATTCCTCAGACAGTCACATGGACATCAAACAAAATTAGAGGAAACTCACCAAAATACAGAAACTTTGGAAGACCAAGAGCCATGACAGAAATCAAGTGGAACTTTCAGATACTACAAAACCAAACGTGAGTCATTTGCAAAGGAGAACATTTTCCTTCTCAAGAAAAATGCAGCTGGGTAAACTGCAGCTGGTAAAGTACCATCATCTTGATGGTAAAATACCATCAAGAAATGTTAAAAAGTACAAAATACTAACTTGAATTACACAGTCTTAAAGTACATACAGAGAAACTAATAATAATTAATACGGAATTAGAAGTGATATGCTAACTTGAATTTTGTGATGAGGGAAAACTGTTGTGTTTGCAGGTAACGTGCTATGGGCTGCTCCAAGCATCAAGGGTGGGAAGAGCAGAGGAAGGTTCAATTCCCCATCCCAGGAGCAGCCAGGGTAGGAACAGAGCCCAGTCTGCTGGCAGAGGCTTCCACAGTGCAGCAGGGATCAAAAGGAAGATGTGGGAGAGGGGGCAGGGAGCCAGATCACAGCATGAAAAATGACTGGCTCACTCCTGGTCTACACCTGGAGCTGAGGGCTCACAGGTGACTGACAGACAAGGACTGTTCCTTGCTGCCTGGGAAGAACTGTGTGAGCCCACGTCTGTACTGCAGCCAGAGCTGGAACTGAGGGGTGATCCTGCAGGGAGGGGAGAGAGGCTTTTTTACAAACATATTTGTAAATATTTTAGCCTGTCTTGCTTGGAGTTTTCTCTGTAAAGCATTTCTGTGGGAAGCCAGGACTCCTGTCCCTGAGGCTGCACAGCAAAGGCTGGGCAGCACCAGCTGAAGCATCTCCTCACGCAGGGTGCCATGACAAGCCCCTTACTGATCTGGCAGACAAAAGAAGCAGTTGATAAGCAGCTGATAAGTGAAAACAGCAGCTGATAAGAGATAGAAGACTCACCTTGGCAACAGAACACCCATTTCAAGCACGATGCTTTCAGTTAGGGTGAATTCCCAAGCAAGGCCAGGCAGGCATCACTTCTAGTCTTTACTGCTGATAAAAATGTTGTTACTGCCTCTTACATATCTGGAAAACTCCTGTGAAACCTTGTTTGGATTTTGTTGAATATGAGACCCAGAAGCAAGAACTGCTGGAAAGCTACAAAACCCAAAGCTGACTCATGGGCCATCCTTGAGCTGTATCCTTCACACCTGCACAGGGGACACAGTGCTGCACACTGTGCTCTTGTGCATTAACCTGGTAAACAATCCTGGAACACGTGAGAAACTCTGCAAGCCAAGTGAGGGCCTGCAACTGCAGCTGTTGGAGTAGGCATCCTCCAAAATTCTCATCTTCTTGGCACCTTTACGGTTAATTATATCATTCGATTTAATTAATGGAATTGCCTAACTCAACTGTCAATTCCTATCACCTGCCTACTCTGTTCTGTTCTTTCTGATCACCTTCCAAGGAGTTACTGCCATTGCCTTTGGATTTCAGGCTGTGTTATAATGGTGTTTCTTGATGTGGGCAGACGGCTGTACAGGATTGCTCTCCTCCCTGATGCCTCAACTCTTAAAAGTTTCTTCACAAGGTCCCTGGTAAGATAAGAAAATGCTGGATGGGGAATTGGGACAGGGAGATGTTAAACAATGGAGAATGCAGAGAGCTAGGGACATGCTGACTGCCAGCAGCAGAACTGGAATTATCCTGCCATGCCCAAGAGCTCTCCATAAGATCTCTTCAGTTCTTTTATGCGAGTTAATGATGGATTTTTGTCAGCAAACTCGAAGGCTCTTCTCATTGTTTGCTCTGAAATTTTTTTTCTCTACATTTTCAAGAATGAATATGGGCACCACAGACTGTGATGACTCAGCTTTTTATATACAGAATAATGTATTTAAAATTTGAGGTTTTGTCTGGACAAGAAGAAAACACAAAATCTCAGTAGGAGGGGAGAACATTGGTGCTGAAGTTTTGACTCATTTTCTCAGCTGCACTTTTGCTTTATTTAAATACAAAGGTCAAGGAGGGCCATTATTATTAATATTATTTACTGGAGTTGCAGCTGAGAAGCACAACTTGGAAGGCTCTTCTCCCTCTGGAAGGGCTTCAACTGCCCCAAGTCTCAGTGGGAACCTTTGTGTCTGCTCCCTGCACATGGTGGGTGGAACGATGGAAGTTGAGGGCATGCCAAGTCTCTCCCCCATCTGGCATTTCCCAAAGAGCAACTGAGTGAACTGGGAATGCAGTGGGCTTAGAGGATGCTATTTTGCTGGTAAATCTGTTCATGGAGAACGATGAAATAACATAAATTCACTGAGTGGTGAATTTTTGTCTTCCTGTACTGGCAACAACATTACATTTGCCTGTTTATAGCACCCAAATCTTTCAAGGGCTACAAGGTTATTTTAAATTCAATATTTTGATATTGTTTAAAAAGCAGATCTGTTCTTAATAACAACATGCAGCTTGTCTGTAAAACAGAGCCTTTCTTCCATTAGGAGAATTAACCATCTTTGCCCAGTTACTACTACATGGGAGTCAGCTTTCTCACTAGTTTTCACTCTGTATCACTGGGCTTTCAGTCTGTAAGAATTAAAGCTTAGAAGGAGCACTGCTGCTGTGCATGTGTGTGCATGCACACGTACATATGCAACACTACTGAGTGATGCTAAGCCTGCAGCACAGCCCAGGCACAGGGTTCCACAGCAGCATTCAGCACTGCTGAATGGACATCTTATGGTAAAAGGACCACTGAAATCCTGTCTGAGAACCCAGCTGGGAAGTAACTGGCAAATGGAGACTTCTCATTATTAGCCACAGCTGAAAACTGTCACAGACTGAAGTGTAATGCTAACAGAAGTGCAAATACTGCCATGTGAAAGCCCTCGGTTCAATTCCATGTTTAATCTTTCCCTTCTGCTACAGCCAATAAGAATCTGAATTTCTGGAAAAGTACCAAGTTTTAATTTTTCAGAAAAAAAGGACATTTGAACAATGGACAAAACCAGTTTGAGGACCTTGGCTCAGGTAGGCTTCAAAACCAGCAAATTACAGATTACCTGAAGCGGAAACTAAACTTCCAGCCTCGTGGAAACAACAGACTTATCAGATGGAACTCACTTTTTCCATTGCTAGATAAAACGTAAGGAGCAGGGGAAGAGCACCTTCCAGAAAAAGTGCTGGTGGGGGCTTTATCTTATTGCTGGGTCATCTCATACACAGACACACATACACAGAGTGACCATTCCTACTAGAGCAACTCCTAGACCTCTCTTCATTATTACATTCCTTTCTCCTGCTGCCTAAACTATGATTTTTCCTGTGGGATTGTGGATACCCTTTCAAGGTCAACGTAGCTGAAACAGCAGTGACAATTTCATCTCCCAGATCTTCCACACAGTTTATTCTTCTCATTGCTTCCACTCTTATCACCTCCATCTCTCACTCAAGCCCACAGTTCTCATCACTCTCTTTGACTCCCAACACTCCCAACATCGTGATATTCAACCCATGTTTAAGTCCTGCATATCCTTGTTCTCTGTAACATAATGAGCATCCTCTGTTCATCCACACAACTAAGTTCTTGATCAAGCTCTCACTACCTCACCTTTCATTTACCATTTTAACCTTTCCCCTGGTGACAGCTGATGTACCTGTGTCCTTGTGCCAAGGAAAAGCTGCTGCAAGATCGTTTTCCTAGTCTGTGGCTTTGCTTGCTACACACCTTCCCACTTCCCAAATGCCAAACTGTCACTCCTTCATGTTTTGACTCTTTCACAGTTTACCTCTTCTTCCCAACACTGACATTCAGCATTGCTGTAAACTTTCATCTCTCACTGGTCTGATTTGATCACCCCCTTGTCAAACTTTCAAATAAGCACCTCCTTACTACTTACCACTCTGCCTTTTGCTGCAGAGAATAACCTCCCATTCACGGTCATAAAGCTCCCTGACTTGCCCTCTCAAATGCCTCCTAAAACCTAAACACCTACAAATCCCCCCTTCACCTTATTACCTGCAAAATCAAAGCTGGACAACAAGGAGGCTGCTGTTGTGCTGAGACACAGCTGCTGTTGACAGTGTCCCCCCATTTACCTGAGCCCCTTCCCTGTGATCTCCCCCTTGGGCCATGAGCTGTTCTGCATCTGCACCACACGTGGCAGGATGGAACCCAGCCTGGGCTGGAGCGACCACAGCACCTCCTCCTCCCATCCATCCGGGGCTGAACTGCACCTCCTCTTGTGCTGCTGACACTTCAGGTACCTCCTGGGACTCAGGAATGAGCACAGCAAACTCCAGCACGGCAAGGCTGATTCACACTGCCCAAAGCCTAATAAACTCACTGGGCTGCTGCAGAAAGTCGTGTGAAAACACTGATTTAGAAACCTGACCTCAAAACTTTTTGTTTCCATCTTGGATGTAACTTCACCTGTCTCTGAGGTTGCTTACTACAGCTAAAACACAAAGCACAAAACCAATACACGGTAAATGCTGATTCAACTCAGAAATGCAGTTGTACATCTTTTGTACATCTTACTTAGCACCACATTAAGAGAAGAATGCTTGATACCCTGGTTTGGAGAGCTCGCTTACACTGCAGGGCCACGTAATTAAGCTGACAAGCCACAGTTTTGCACACAGCAGAGAGAAATCCAAGACTGAAAGAAGATGAACATGGAATTACTTTTAAAGAAAGAAATAGCCTTTTTTTTTTTTTAATGCAATCTTGAACACTGTTATTAAAAAAATGAGAGCAACGTTTTGGAGTAACGAGCAGAGATTACTCATTCCCTTGTTTTACACAAGTTGACTTTTGGCTTTCTGCAGAACACCATTTAACAGAGCGCATTACCAAGCTGCTAGCCACTTTTCACAGTGATGCTAAAGCAGGTAAGAGACAATAAGTGGAACTGTTGATGGTTTATATTACTCTATTATGTTAATGTTCACTAAAGTATGCCATAAGCTCTCTCATTACATGTGTATAAACCAATTCTCTGTGGTGTTATTCCTGTGCTAAATGCTATAACTACATAAATCTTGAATTAATGGAGACTTTATAGTTCCTGAAAATGAAGGGTAATTGCTATCTGTTAATGCTGTTGTTGCTATTAAAGGAAGTATATATTTTCAGTAACAATGTTTATGGACCGTGAGCTTCACATCGCAGCTATTGCACAGAGCAGAGACAGTGTAATACAACCATCAGACTGACTCCCTTTCTCTCCCTCTTCCCTCACAAAAAGCACAGTATTGTTTTCACAGCTTTGACAAACCACCCTACAACCCTCCTAACAGCTGCAGAGTCCAACCCAGTGTCCTTCACTGAACATGCAGAACCAGGATTTGCATTTCCATCTCTCAGAACGCATGACTTGCTAAGTTTCTCACTTGGTTAAATGGCTGGACAGCTCACTTTATTAGCCTGGGTATCTCAAACAGTTCTTTGAGAAGTGCGTGGTGACAGAATGATAGGTGTGAGAAAGTATCATCCCACTTACTTCCTTTGAGATTTCAGCAGTGATGCAGAAGTGAAAGGCTATACTTGGCCAGAGACAGTTCTCAGAAAGTAGATGGGATAGACAAGTCCCCAGCCTTGAGCTCCTCTTCTCTGATTATTAAAAACAGCAGTGCACTGGTTGGAAACACTCTCACAATCTGCTGTGGAACTGTACCTTGCACTAAAGTAATGGCTCCTTGGTTCTGAGACACTGTACGTGTGACTGACTATGCTCAATTACTTTCCTCCCCTGGAGTCCTGCACAACACTGCACAAGACAAAAACCCAAACCATCAGGAGTGTGTTTATATTTTACAATGCAGCGAGGGTAAAACCTCAATTTTACTCTAATGTCTGCGTTTGAAAACATTAAGAGCTCAATAGCCCATATATCTACGAACTAAATAAATAGTGGATAATTACTAGCACTGTACAGAGAGAGAAGTAGGAGGTGGAAAATTTCAGTTTTGCTTCTACCTCTGTTGCTGACTCAGTTTGTACTTGTACATGAACTTCTTTCTTTGTCTGCTTTCCTCGTGAGTTACACCCAGACGACAGTGATCCACTGTTTATGACTGACAAAAAATGTTATGCAAATCAGAAGCACATTAGTAATTCCTGCCCTGCCCTTCATTAGTGCCAGTGTGTGTAGGTGTACCTAGGAAAAGCTGCTCCTTGCTGACCAAGCAGGAAAGCAGGACTGTTCTGTAGCACTGGGAAATGCAGCCGACCCATCACGGAATTCGGGAGCCTGATGCTGGGCTGGGCAGGAGGGCGAATTCTCCACCTGGCTGCAACAGCCAGGGAGTGTTACAGGAGATACGTTTTGCCAACACGTAGAAGGGGGAAAACGAGTGTAATCCCTCAGGATATCCACACCAATATTTTTGTAGCTCCTTGTTGCATCAGGCAGGTGAAGTTTTAGACAGACACTGGATGAGTTTCCAGAGGAGTGTAGTATGCCAGGTACCAACACAGCAAGTCAGGCTGCCCTTGTGTTCCCCAACTGGAAGGCAATGTTGCACTTACATTATCCCCATGAAAGGTTTGAAGCATCTTCACTTCAACCCTGGTGAGTTTACATGCATGTGCCCACGTCTTTGCTGACAGGAAAAGAAACCCCACTTAATTCCAGAGACCTATTTAATAGAACTGTGTCATGTCTCATGTCTCTACAGATCAGGCAAGAGATAGAAAGATGATGTTGTGCTGCTCTCCTTATGAAGAAAAGAAATGTTGTTATTAAGGCGGAGTCACCTTAAGGAGAAGGCAGCTGGGAAGTACGTGAGCCTAGAAGGTCAAACTGCAGTTATAGATATGTAAAGAAATGCCATATTAATGGGAAGGAACACTATAACAGCCTTTCATTTGCTGTAAAGGACAGTAAGCTACCAGCCAAACACAATGCAGCCTCCTCTGAAGGTAACCTCAGATCCCACATTCTGAAAGCTAATCAATGTTGTTCAGATTTCAATTTCTTCTCTACAAGGTGAAGTCAAACCTAATCTAACAAACGTCAGTCTCAGATGTAATGCCGCTAGCTGGGTCTACCAGTGTAATTTAGATAATCATTAATAGCATAGCTGTATAATAAAACTACATGTCACTTACAACTTCATCTGAGGTTTGACTGGCAGATCTTTAAACAGTTTTCTAAGTGATTGCTTTTACTTTCTTTGATTGGGCAGTCTAAGAAATGTTTTAACCCCGTGGTATCTAAGCTTTTAGGGAATAATTTTTTACCCTCACCACCCCTGCTGTCAGCTCTGCTGCTGTGTAACCTTGTAAGAAGCAGAACTCGGGGGGGGGTGGTTTCAGGGAGTGACTTTTTACACATATACACACATATATATATAAAAATTAAAACAGAATAATATAAAATAAAATATGCACAGTATCTTTCATTCAATACGCATATTTAAATGTTTCTCTTCAATCAAGCCTTCATCTCAAAACACAGCTTTTGCCACATTCCAGGGATATTTAGTATATAATGGGATTTTTAAAAGAAGAAGTTGAAGAAACCGTAATGCTCCTAAACCTCTAACAATACTAACAGAAAGACTTTAGCAGAGGAAGCTTTTAGTGTAGTCTCCTGAACTCGTGGTAACCTCTGATGCAGGGCTGCAGCGGGGGGTGCTGCTGAGGAGACAGGGCTGCTGAAGTCAGCCTTCACTTCTGTAATGCTGATCCAGGAGAAGCCTCCACACCACAGCTTCTCATGAATGAATGCAAGAGGTTGGACAGCCAAAATACAATAAAGGTTTGATGAAGATCTAACCTGAGACTGCCAAGTATGATCTGCCAGAAGAGAAGCCGGCAAGGAATACTCAAGTCTTTTACACATTTGATGCTCAAAACCGTGGTGCAACTGGTGCCCCGTTGTGGGACTTCTCTGTTTTCCTTGCAAAGGTGAAACAAGAAATCCCCGTACACAAACACACGACTACAACCTTTCAGTGACCAACCTCTGTGTTCAAAAGAAGGTCAGAAAAACCATTGCTCTGTGATAAATATGCATGTAACATGACAAAACGCTCCTTGACAGTTACCACACTGCCTTGGAGGGCAGGTACCAGTTGTCCCATCTTCTAAACTGGTTACAAAATTGACATCTTCAAAGGTTACTATAAATAAAATATGGGCTCCTGACAAGTTATCAGAGGAAACTTCCTCTGAAACAGCTCTAACACTGTGAGTCAAGACTCACCAAATGCTCACATAATAATCAAGAAAGACTATTATGTTGACGGGGGTTTCTTTCCTGCAAACAAAAGCTAGATCACAGAGTACCCGGTCCGATGTTTTCTCATTCAATTATGCATATTTTTAGATTTGACATGAAGACTGGAGGAAAAACGTTATTTTCAAATTCATTCTTATTTTGGCTACCAGGGAATTTCCAAGCATGTGAAAGAAGAAAATTCAGTCTTACCTTATCGTCTATATCGCTCTCGCTGTCACACTGTGGATTAGAGAGAGAAAAAAAGATTTTGAGAAACACCTTTATGTACAGGGATCTCTTGCATCATCCTCTTAAATCTTTAGGATAGCTGTTTATGATGTTCACAGTTCAATGAAACACACTTCTGATATGTGCAGTAATGCCTTTTACATTGCTGGCATAAACCAGACAAAGCCAGA
>NW_016690231.1:1557796-1574643 GCF_001604755.1 Lepidothrix coronata
TTTATGGTGTACTCTTACTTGGATGGGAGAAAGTGAGCTTTAAACAAAAAAGACAATCAGTGCTGCATTATAACAACCACCGTAACATGAATACCACAACAAAAAGCATGCCATTTTATCATCCCAAATTGGGGAATATATAGTAACAGTTTTGCATTGCTTCACCTTGATAAGCACTTTGTCATCTAACAAGGAAACTGTGAAACTGGCAATCAATTTCTAATTTAATGAGTGGTACCAAGAATAGTAATTAAAATACATCATAAATTCTGGTACATTTTTTAGTTTGAATGAGATCACGATCCCAGGAGGAAGTGTTTACTCAGAGACTTTTGGAGTGTAATCTCTTACAGGCTCTGAAAATGAAATGCTCTATTTTCACAGCTCAAACGATGGAGAGATAACTTGAGCACTGAACGTTTCAGGACATGCACATCTTACTGGCTGGAGCTCAGAAAGATTTACAATTGGGAACAAAAATAAATCTCTCGGTGTCTGTTGACAGAAAGGGGCCAGGGTGTTTTGTAGCCTTGGTGCCCAAGAGGAATTGTCTCCTTCAGCTCATGGGGACGGCCTGGGTGGGTGTCCATAAATGGCAGCACCCTACTGAGTTCCCTGGGTCAACATGAGGGAACTCTGCAAGCCAGCAGGGACAAGCTCCCAGTGTGGAAATGGTCCAAGAGCTGCACATGCTTTGGTATCATGAATGTAAAAGAAGAAATGGATCTGTTGGGTCATTTTGTCCAGAACTTCCTCATGGAGCAGGGAAGGGAAATCTTTCCTGTCACATCCTTTTACCCTAAAGTCACATAGCAGAAATTTTCAGCTGTTACATTGTTAGTTTTCTGCTGATTTTTGAGAGAATATTTAATCTCTTCTTCTTTTATTTGGCACATGAAATGATTGACCCCAAATACTTGAGGAACCTTTTACTCTTAAGCTCTCTGAAACACAGTGAGCACATGAAGAGCCTCAATACAGCAGAGGGGTCTCCCACAGTGACTTTGCAGTGAAAACTGCTCAGCTGGCTCCTTATTCCCATTTAATTGCAGTGAAAATGCCTGATTTAAAGAACTTGTTTTTCTACAGTCTTGACTAGGTAAGATCTCTTTTTCTTTCAAAATGAAACCATATTACACCACCCCACCTGATCCACAGAACGTTTTTCTCAGAGCAATCCAACTGTTTAGTAGGATGCACACAGATTTAATTGTATGTGTGACCGTTCTGGGGAAAAAAAGAACCTAAAGAAAAATGGAAGGAATGACAGGAAGGCAGGACACTGCTCTGCAGGGGCCAGGAGCTGTGGGTGGGCAAGTCCTATGGGAATACCCAGCGTTAATGCCAGCAAACTGCATGAAGTCCCAGCCAATTCCTTTGTAGTAGACAAGAACATTAGACAGCCATGTCTTTAGTAGACACCTTCCCACAAGCCGTTTGTGCCTTTTTTGGAGACTTTTATTCTGTCGCTGAACTTTATGAAAATTATTACAAGGAAACACAGTTTCTGTTTTTCACAAACCAAATGTGAAATCAGTCCTGATAAATCACCACCGTGTGCTGACTTCCCCAAACCTGTGTCACGCAACCACAAAGAATGAGAAGTCTCTGCTCTGGGCCTGGAACAGGACTAATTGTCCATCCCACCGAGACACGCTGGAACAGGTTTGCTGGGCAAAGGCTGCCCCAGTACCTGCTGCATTTGTGCTTGCTCAAGACAGCGATAATTCAGGCTGACAAAGCAACACATTCATCACAACCAAGGTGGGGGGTGGGGGAAGATGCAGTCACAGCAGTCCACTTCTTATTTACAGGCTCCTGAGAAGCACTGGCTGACTCGAGGGAGGCCTTTCACCTCCACCCCGAGGGGCTCCAATCAAGCTCTAATGCTACAGGGACTGTGCAGTCCCCCAAACCACCACCACAGCAGGGTGGGTCACACAGACCTTCTATTTTACCCTTCAAACCTGGCCTGTGCAAAAGTATCCTAAGTCACAATTTTAGTCTCATTCAACGTGCACACTCATATTTTAGAGGCAGAGGATTTTGATGACGTGATTCGACTGGCATGGTTCAGACTAAAGCATGTCACAACAGAATTACACCTATCATAAGGGTAGCATAAAAATAAGTTAGTGCACTCAGCCAAGAGTTCCTTAAAATTGTATGCTCAGGCAATATCGATACAAATTTTAATTCTTACAGGGTCTTAAAGAATGATACACTGCCGTAAAATAACCAAATAAATTAAACTCAGAAATCTGTTGACTAGAAAACATTCAAAATTATCATTAAAACTCAGACACTTTTGCCTATGAATCCTGGTTTAATAAAACCTCAGTATCATAAACATTAATAAATTTTGCCTGAAAATATTTTGACAGCAGATGTAAACAATTTTTTTGAACTTCAGTAACCATTACTATTCAAACACAAGTTAGTGTTTTAGCCCTCCTCTCTGTTTTTTTAACAAAACTTGTCTTCCTATTTCTTACTGCATTATGATATTTAAAAAAAGAAAGAGGCCAGGTTTTTTATTGTTGAAAACAGATATGACCTCCAAAATTTAAATGCCTATAACAAGTATAAAACCCTATTACAGGTGGTTTGCATTACTAAAAGGTGCAGAATTGCTTTCATCATCATCATCATCATCATCATGGCGAGGCTTCGCGAACGAAGATTTGGGAAGGCTCTATCCACATTTGCTACAGGGAATTGCTTTATTTAGATGCCTAATTTTGCTTTGTACCAATATGCAACTTTGTCTCATGTAGATAAGTGAAAGTTGCAAAAAGCCAGTGAACCATCAAATCCACACGCTAAATTTTATAAACAGACACACGAATGAAGCAAACATCTGCTCTCTGAGGATACATTTTCCCCCATTCAGGATCTGTAAAGACTTCATAATTAATTGCTTTTAAAATGGAAGAGACAGCAAAGAATTTTGTTTCATTTTAGCTTACATCTTCTTTACTTTAATCATGATTGCATCAGTCTTGCAACTGCAGAAGCCAGCGGGGCTGTGGATGCGGATCCACACGTGGACACAGAGCCCTCCACGCAGCTGGGACTGCAAGATGGGTGCTTCAAACACTGCATTTGTGACAGAGAGTTGCCTGACTTCGTGTTTGCCTTATGAAAGCAATTCCTCTCCCACCTCTCCAGCCGCGTAGGGTCACTCACACACACAAACTGACCCTATATTGATTCCTACCGTGCGGCCTTAAACCACCAAAACACCACATCTCAACCCACGTCAGAATGAAGCCCCAAACTGGCCCCAAGCTGCTAAGCAGTCTGTGTGATGGGAGATCATGGGGGAAGAATTAACCCACCGATATTTATAAAATCTGGACTTCGGCTTAACATACACGAAAATGGAAAGCTCGAGATTCATGGCTACCAACCCACCTACTCCTGAAGGAAATACAGCCAAGCTTCGGTGGAAAAGGCCCCACGTTTCGGAATTCCCGTAGGTTTTCTTCTTTTCACGTTAAAGAAACAGCCTCCCACATTCTCATCGAGAAACAGGAACCCACAGGCTGCTGAACAAGCAACAGCACCGAAAAACTGACGACAGCAAAACCAAACCTGCCCTGACAGACCTGTGAAAAGCAGAACCACTGCTGACCCCTTCCCTTCCCTTCGCTGGGGGTGTGTGCGAGCCAAACCCCACGGCTGCAGTGGCTGGGTGGGTTCTGTGGTCACGGCCTTCAGCCTCCTCCTCCTCCTTCTCGCCTCCATCGCCCGCCCCGGCACAGCCCCGGCCCAGCGCAGAGACACTGAGGAGGCTGTGTGGCATCACAGGGATGCTGAAATGAACAATGAAGTCACAGGAGAAACTTTGGTTTGTCCACAGAGGATTTAATATGTCTTAAGAGCCAACGTGCGAGGAGGAGGAGGAGGCCAAGGCGCTCCCTGCGAAGGCCGAGGCCACCACCCGGCAGGGCCTCACCTCCCACGCAGCTGTTGTTGAGGGACAAAAGCCCTCGTCAAAACAAAAAAAAAAAGTTAAAGAAATTGTGGAGAATGGCAACTGTTGAAAGCAACGGGGGCTCATTGAAAGACAAAAGCTTCAATTACCTGGATTTTTCTAAAGGCCTGTTAACACTCCTGGTCTATAAGCGGGACTGTAAACACGCATTGTGCTGGGTTCATAAAGGCTCCTAAAGGGATTATTCACTGGGTTGTGCCAATTGCCTCTCAATTCCACCAAGAATGTTTGCAAAGCCGACCCCTAATTGTGCTCCTTTTTGGAAACAATTTCTTGCAGTGACAGATTCCAGTCAGAAGAAAGCCTCCCACGAGGTTGGTTCGGCAGAGACAACACATAACTCAGGTAGAATTGGCTCCGTGCGCTGCAAAAAGGCCTCGTTCCTCCGTCCTCCTCCTTGCTCTGCCCTGCATAGGAGGATGACACAACTCCTGCAGGGTGACCCAGCGCCAAAAAGCCTCTGCTGAACTTCCATGGGTTCACCAGGGCAGGACACAATCTGGGGCTGGTGCTGATGGACCGTGCTCCAGGCTGAGGGTTCAGGCTCTGGATGGCACAGGGAGCAGAGCAGTAAGAAAATCTGGTGCTTTCCTAATCTTCACCTCAGCAACTGCAGCACCTCCACCATCTCCTCCATTCCACCTGCTCCCTTACTGCATTCTAAAGACCGGAGGAACCACAAGCAGGGCTCCCACATGTGTAGACCACGCCCTGTGGCTTCTGATTCCTTTTGATGCTGAAGGTGGAATCTCACTTTTCAAGACAGCCCCCCCTCCATCGTGGCTTTCCCACCAGGCAAGGAGGTCTGATCCATTCCATCACCTTCTTGTACAAACCATCTCAACAGGGGCAAAGATGGATTTATGGCTACTGTTAAACAGGCCACAGCATATTTGGCAAAGGACATTCTCTTACCATTACACTGGCACTGGGCTCCTTGCAAGCTGTATTAAAACTGTTTGTACTGTGATTCTGGTTGTTTTCTGTTGAGTTTAAGAACCATGAAAACATCCTTTGACTTTTCTTACCCCCGGTGTTTTAACCTCCAGATCATCCAGTTTTTCTTCACATCATAAAAGCGCTATATTGATTTATGTGAAATCAGTCATATAAACTGTCTCATGCCAGGAATAAGAGCTCCAAGAAACAAACTCAAAACCAACTCAGCTCTCATAAGACTTCAACAAGATTGGCAACACTTAGGTGTTACATCATAGGTTAGGTGCAGAGAAACACTTATTTCAAATGGAGCCACTTCCTCCAAGCCTTTGAGAACTGCACAGAAATCACCTCACCTTATCAACATCAACTTGGTTATCTCCTTTTTCACCCAAACCCAGCAGTTTACGATTCAGGTTGTGCCTACACAGCCTCAAGGCTTTGGGCCCCATTGTGCCAGACACTGTACAGCACAGGAGCTACAGGTTCCTGCCCAGACAGCTGACAGAAAGGCTTGTTTTTTCCTCTGCACAAACACACATACCTACAGATATTATTTACATTATGATTAAGCAGTGGGTGATAGACATCTAAGCTAGTCATGTGAAGAAACAGATCCCAGCCTGGAGGGACATGTAATCTAACCAGTCTACCTGCAACTACAAATGTCTGGGGAAGCGCAAGGCTGAGGGAAGAGGAGGCAAAAATATTAAATACACAGCCTATAATAGTACCATGCAAGATGGCAGGGTAGAATACATATGTAAAAAGTTGCATAGAACATATGAACAGTGAAGATACCTACGGAGCTTGCACACCCACTCACAGCCCCAGAGGGTGGCCATGTTACCACTACCTTATTATTTCCAACCATACTTAGTTACTGAATTTTCTTTTAATAGCGAGGCTCCGGGAAGAATGAGGCTTAAATCCCAGGTTGTCAATGTCTCTTTTAAAGGAAGAAGTAAAATCAAGCCTATTTTTTAGAGCCCTCCCCTCTCCATGCCCTCTGAGCTCACTTCCCGGGAGCAGCTCTCGGTGCAGCGCGTAGGGATGCGCTCGTGTGTGCAGGGGGAGGGTGTTGTTTCCTATTAAGTCTGGCATCGGATTCATGTCTGCAGGGGCTTGCTTAAGATGATAGGAAGAGAGAGTTTTATCATGAGCCAGACTGACAGAAAAGCTTGCTAATGGGACTTGAGGCATACACAGGAAAGAAAGTGCCAAAACATTAAGCTACCGCCAAGTGTCAGAGGGCCACTGATTTATTGCAGCAATTTTGCCACTGTGTCCTTTATAAGGTCCCACAAGTCCTTCCTCCTGGCAAGAAGCTGTGAGCTGCTGCAGCTCGGGGAGAAGTTTAGATCCAGAGCACAGAAAGTGTCCAAGCGAAAGGCGGGGGCCGGGGGGAGGACGGAAATCGAATGTTGACTTGAACTTGCCCCAGGCAGCAGAGTCCTCTTAGCTCCACTGCCTCCCTGACAGCTTGATGAAATGAGTCAGGGCCTCCCCATGGCTAGACCAGCTCAGGCTTCCAAGTGCCGGGGTAGAGCTGTAAGAAACAGATTGAGCCTCAGGGCAGCAATTTTTTTTTCCCTTTCTCTCCTCAGCATTTGGCTGGGGGAAGGGGGAGGTTATGAGCACTACAGATGTATAGGCTGAGCCTTTGTCTGCGGAGGGGGAGGGCGAGGGGGAGAGAGAAGAACAGCAAGAGAGTATTAGCTATGGCAGCCAAGAATAGCCCTGAGCACTATAACTAATTTTGAGGGGCAGTGATGCATTGTACTGGCTATGTGCTGTTTGGTCTGAGGGGGCCCCTGTTGTGAAGCAGCAATCAAGAGGACATTTTGTTAAGTGACCAACAGCTGTCATCTGCAAGCCCAGAGTGGGGAAGGAGGGAGCAAGGGGAAGGGAAAAGAAAAAAAAAAGAGCATTTGTCCCTTGGAGGCAGAGCACATTAATCCACCAATCTGCCACAGCTTTAACTCTAAACGTGCTCGGTGCCTCCGAAGAGTGGAGCTTCACTCCAGCAGCCACCCGGAGAGATGGGTTCCTCTCGCCCTGCTCCAGCCTGGTGGATGCAGGGAGCTTCCCCACCTCTGAGGGTCGAGAAACCGACGCTAAAAATACTGTTTAAGTCTCTTTTCATTCCATAAAATTGAGTTGATCTGCTGCAGCTTAGGGTCAATCCCTCAAGGACTGTTTTTTCCCCCCTTCCCTTTTCCTTAGCACTCATAAATTAATCAGGAAGACCCTGACTAAGTCATTTCATGCTGTACAACATAAAAGAAAGTCCCCTGATGATCCATGCAAGGATCTATTAAAAGCGGGAGGAGGGAGGGAGGAAGGGTTAGGGAAGAAGGAGAAAAGGGAAGGGGGGGGAAGGAAAAAAATCTCAACCTTTTTGATATTTTAGGATAAAAGCTGGAGGACTTTGTTACGAATTCTAGCCAACATCAAAACACCTTAAATAATTCAAAGAACATGTTAAAGGGAAGAAACTGAATGTTGCTCTGATGTTCAGTTGATGCAACGCAGAATATTACCCAAAACAGCACAGCCTGTTAAGGGAGACAGCAGCCTTGAGCATTTCAGTTCTTTAGAAAAATGTCAGAATCTGTAAAAATCATAATTTCCAGCAACTTTTTTTTTTTTTTTGCATGATATAAACTCAGCGAGACTGAAATGTAGGTTTCTGACAAGCTGTTAACAAGACAACTTTAGAAATCTGTCTGGAGCTCTCAGGGAGATGGGCTGCCATTTCACTGCTTCGAAGAAGTTCATGACATGACAAGCAAAAATCAGGGAACAGAGACCTAAAAACCACGGTGTAATTTTCATTTGCTTCTGTCGTGAAAGAATTCAAGCAGAAATATTAGAAGGCTGCACAACTAAAAAAGCCAGCAACTGGAAAATCATTGCTGTGGTTTGACAAGCACATCTTTTATGCTGAAAACGGTTTCTTTATTATTATACCTATATACAGGAAAGCACTTTTGGAGAAAAAGGGATAATCACAAATTATTCCTTGAGATCTACAAAGTAAGATCTACAGCTGCCTACTTACAAACCAAGTCTAAAAATGACCTCGTTCAAGGGAGAGAGTGACCAACCCATCTTGGAAAAGCTGTGAGAGCCACCAGATTTCTCTTGGTTTCCCACATCTCTGCCCTTCCCCCCCATAGGAAAGGTAGAAATATCTTTCCATAATGCAGTCTTTTACTGGAGCCTACACAGATGACTATTGCTATGTAAGTGTTTAATTCATTAAAAACTGAAAAGCCAGCATCCAATGCCGTCTACACAGCAATGTTAGTACCACATTCAGGAGAGGCTTTCTGGCTGGTTTACCATGCTACACCTCCTACTTTAGGCTTTAATATACTAGTAGAACCCTTTGCCATAATTTTTGGATGATTTAATGATGTCTTTTCCAGAATCAATTCAAATCAATTCAAAAAAGTAGATCAATAGATCTATCTATCTATCTATCTATCTACCTACCTATCTCCATATATCTCTTTCAGTATATAGTCTTTCTCCCTCTCTCTCTCTCACTATTTTGACTCATTATAAATATTTAATGGTAGGTTGATGAAGGTGTCTTGAAGTCAATTTACTGACTGTGATTGACTCATTACATCTACGGTTGGAGAATCTCGGCACTCCTGGGACAAACGCTCTGGGAAACCCAACACACAATCTCATGCTTAATTTCAGCCCATATTTGCCTAGAAAGAGAGAGACTGGACAGTGCAGGAGGTCACTGTCCCAAGTAATGCCTATGATTACACCGAGGGGTGATGTGAATTATGGACCACACTCAGCCCAGCATTTGCAAGGACCACATGAACAATGAACTGAACCTTTTCCACCTCGTTCCTATTTTGAATTGTTTCCCCCTGGCTCTGGGGGTGACATCCCCTGGGGTAATTGAAAGGACAGTGCAGGTAGAGCTGAATGGCTGACACTGCATTTCACCCAGTTACAGAACAGAGGAGACTGACAAGAAAAGAGGTGCAGTCTGCTTCTCTTCTGAAGTGCTCACAAGTTCTTTTCACTCTTCCCTCGCTTGGGCATTGTGTCACCTGTCACTCATTTTCTTTTCATTAGACAGACACTCTTGGAGACATTACAGCTTCAGGGCTGTAGATGGGTTTTCACTCAGGAACCAGAGGAACACCCATTACTTTCTAATTCTGTAGTTTGAAGCTATGACTAATGCCATTTGCTTGCAAGTGACATCTTGCCTTGCTGCCTCCCCTTGACCACGAGCCTTCTGGCTTGGAGTTCCCTGCCCCAGCTGCTTTGGTCCCTCATGCTCTCCTGGGGAAAGCAGAAACCAAGAGTGAATTTGCAGTGACTCACTGCACAGAGCAACTCTAATTTTGTTTAATGCAAGGATGCCTAGATGATATGCCCAACAGAAGAAAAATGGCTCAAAGCCATTATTTACAACAGTGAGAGGCTGCTGCAGTTTGGAGAGGGGGTTATAAGCTTTCTCTAAAATTAAGGAGGAGTTTAGGACTTAATATGGATATAGTCAAAAGCCACTTTAGCCATAATGATCTGTCTGGTAATTCCCCATTTACTATAAACATCAGCTTTCTTTTTCTATTTGGACTGCAAATCTAGTCCATTACTATGCCAGGTCCACGTCACTACAAAGGCACCAAAAGATCCTGGACCAGTACAGAATAACAGAATTTGTTTAAGTACCCCTGCTCCAAGGGAAAGCATTTAGTTATCCTCAGCTCTGACCCCATGGTATGTGACTCTGATTGGAAGCTTCATTTACATACTTGTTTAGTAGAGAACATGCATGGCTGTCTTCCCTCAGTGCAGAACCATTATTAGCTGCAGGAAGCTATCAGGGGGGATTTCAGCACAGAACTCAGGAGCAAAGGCATTTCTTAATACCTCCCTATCCTGCTTAATAACAGACACCCTCTGGAATGAGGGTGATGGATTTCTGGTTATGAAACTTGCTGTGGTTTCTTACAGCTGATTCACATGAATGTGTATTTTATTCCATTTATACAGTTCATTTTTAAAATATGTATTTACACACACACAATTCTTCTCATGCTGCCAAATTCCTTTTTCCTTACTTCTCCCTGTAAGTCCAAGTGGTGCAGCGACACAAGAACCAGGCTGGGCTGACCAGCTACACACCTTGGAACACACCTCTGTGATGCTACGTGGAATATTTTAGCACACTGTTCAATTAGGAACTTTGGACGTGGAAAACAATCTAAAGCACCTACTGTGTTCTCAACATATATTAATTCAGTAAAGAGAAGTACAGTTAATTCTTCATTTAATGATTATTGGAAGGTTATGTGAATTGGTTGCTTTGTTTTGTTGAATGCCTTTAGCCACTAAAAGTCCCTGTTGCTGTCAGGAACGAGATTTACAACACTTATATATAATTAATATAATAATTAATGCTATTTAATTCCACTGCTATTTAACTCTTAGGAAGGTTTATGTTGTTGCGGCTAAAAAATATGAAGCTTGCCATAACTACCATTAATGTTTGCATTATTGAACATTAAAATTGAAATCTGGTAAAATATTCAGCACAGGAATTGAGACAGCTACAGAAGACCTATTCCTCCAAGGAAACTCAGAGCATGTGCTTGCAGATTTCAACCAGTGCTTTTAAAATAAACCTTAAGGGATGGATGCCCCACTTGCCACAGGCAAGATACCCTGCAACAAAGAAATTCACCAAGAGAGAAATAAAAAAGATTTAAAAAAATATTAAAACTAAAACCACCTCTGCAGCACCCCCGGTCCCCCCGATCTCCAGTAGCTGTCATTAACATTAATACAATGCAAATTAAATCTTCTTTTTTCCCTTTCATGCCATTTAGATCTTAAAAATATTAAAGTGGGTAAGTCTTGGAAGTGAAGGACAAGCACTGCCTAGGGCATACATTTGGGTGTCTTCAACATAATCTAAGGAAAAAGTTAATCCGATAAGAAAATAACATAGTTGATTATTCACTCTTACAGAACTATGCCCTGACAGAGCTAAACATGAAAGCTTCAAGACCTACGCCATTACCTGGAAAACAGTTCTTTGCACCACTAAATGACGAACCTTTAAACACCAAGCGATTTTAAAAACACATATTTCATATTTCAGGTGAAATTGTAAAGGCTCTGCGCTACCTCAGTACATCTGCTCCTCTCTTCCGACGCCCCTGGACACTCATTTGTTCTTGTCAGCGCCCAAAATGTCAATGATTGATGTCAATGTAATGACTTCCAAGATGGAGCCTCCCACCTCACTGCTCTGCCTTCAGACTGCAAAGGTGCTTTGACCAGCACTGACCTCAGAGACTGTACAACAAGGGCTGGTTGTACATGCTGGAAGATGGGAATGTGAGTATCCTGAGCTAAACCACCCTGAAACTTTCTGAACAGGCCTGAGGAGATCTGCTTTTTGTTGTCACAACAGATTTTTTTATTAATTTGTATTTTTCTTCCAGGGCTGAGGAGGAAATGCTCAGCTCTGTGGATAGAAGTCATTTCTGAATAGAAGCTCCAACATGTCCAAGTGTTTCCTTGGCAGTGACGACCCCCTGTATGGCTAATCCAGACTGGAGCAATTAGAGAATAAAAGAAAGAGAAAACATCTCAACAGGAGGGGAAAGAAGGGAAAAAGAATAGAAGACTGAGAAGCAAAAACGGAAAAAACAACTTACTGCTCTGTGAACCAGTAATGAGATGGGGCTACAAACACTGTCTATTTGGGAATGACCTCTATCACCTTTTATTAGCACAATGAGAAAATAATAATTAGATGGAACAAACTATTATGCATTTATCATGGAGTGAGAATACGGTGAATTATACAAACACTTTCTTTTCCAGTAGATTATGATGAACAAAGGTGATTGTGAACCATCTGAAGAACTGGAAAATGGTCTGACCACAACAGTTGAACCCCTCTCGGTTTGTGTGCACTGGCACTGTGAAGCAGACAGGTTTTCCTGCTCCAAGGGGAGCTGTGGCACAGTCAGCCATTCTTTTTTCCCTCGGGATTTTTGCTGTGTCAGCTGTGATACACCAACCACCTCACGTGTGGTTTGCAGCCACACACAGCCATAAAATGCATAAACAGCAGCTCATGATAAAGCTATTATTAGTATGTGTCACCACTGCACACAGAATAACAACAGGGGTTTTCATGGACTGCAGAGTAATTAGGTGCCTTTAAATATGCTTTATTTAAAGTCTGTTCATGAAGCAAGTGAGGGGAGGTTCTTCCCAGCGTTTGTGCAAAGTACTTGCACAGGTAACTGAAGGCTCAAGAGCTTCTGGCCATCTTTTAGCAGCACAGGTGGAGAATGAGAGGGTCTCATGCTAATCAATGTACATCAAAAAATATTCTTTTAAATTCACACCTAACATTTGTTTATGAAGCAGAAACAGCATTCAAAACAAACCACTGTGTTAGCTCAGCTGGCTAATGCAAAATTGCCACAGTTACGAAAACAAATCTTTGTTTTCAATTTTCAGTAAGCAGAGCTTTAGAAGAACAAGCTGCTCTTGAAAGCATAATAGTTTTTTCCCTAAAAAAGGAAAGAAAGAAATCCTTCCAAGCAACTGCAATTATGATACTTTCATGTCAAATGAATTATATTACTGAAAATAAATCTTTCTAAGATGCACAAGAGGGTTATCTGGCTCCAGTCAGACTTATGCATTACTGGTTTTATATGTTGTACTCTACTTGATTAATATAGGTAATCAAATTATATTGCCTTCCACTGTGCTCTCAAATTCAAGGCTATAATGTTTTCAATGACAAAGTTCATAGAGTTGTATAAAAATGTACCTCATGCTGTACCAGCCCTTTATTGCTGTAGTAAAACACCATTTTCAATTTAGTAATAAGTGATATAAACCAGAGTGTCTTGATTGGCAGGGTCGGATTCATTATGCGGTGCCCTACGACCCAGCACCGCTCCCGATGGAAACTTAGGGACAGAATCCACCACAACCTCAGAGCTTGATACTTGAGGGAATAAAATGACTCCTTTCTTTTGAGACTTTACTAAAGGAATGGCGAGAAACTGGACACAAACATGCACACCTATTACACACACACACACATATGGATGGAAGGAAGAAAGGGGCAGGAAGAGACTCATCACAGCACGATCCTATTCCATGCAGGTTCTTCTGCACTGGAGCCAATTTCATACTACTGCTTCCCACCTGGAATAGGAAATGAAATGAGAAGATAACAGAAAAAGAGGAAGCACGACACTCAGGATAGAAGCAAACACTGGAGAAGTATTTGTGGCTCTGTCACTGGCCTGACTTGTGACCAGAGGAAGCGATTCTGAGTATTTAACTTGAGGTGCCTTAATGAAGTTGTGTTATCAAGTGCTCTTCACTTCATGAACATCAGGAATCTCTGAAGAGCTGTAAATGAGACTGTCAAAACCGGTAACATCTTAACTTTGCAGCTACCTTTGAATATGTAAATCCTAAACCTTCCATCTTTGCCCTTCCACGAATCAGGAATAATGTTTACCTTATTCATAAACCATTAAACCAACCAATCTGTGGGTTCTATAGAGACCAAGTATTCCAGTGAGCCTTGTCATCACTATGAACACTATCTAGAAGAGCAAGAATTATAAAGCTATTTTCTGTTGAACTAAATGGCAGATATATTGTTAGCTGGTATCTTTTCTAAGCATGTACGTTGAGCAAATGATCTGATCAGGAAAGACAACTCTTGGACTCAGGAATTAATAATGTTATCTTAGTTTTGTTTCCTTGGCAACTTGACCTTTCATAATTTGCCCAAAGGCAAAATATGGGCAGCATATCCCTTTCAAATCATACCTCAATAATCTTGTGATTAAAAGCATCACCAGAATGTGGCCTTGCTGTAAGATGGAGAATTAACGACTCTCTACTAAATGATCCACTGATGTTGAATCTAATTTAAGTAGCCTTGCAAGAATATTTAACACTTAATGATAGGCTCTGTATTAGAGTAGGTTTAATCTAGGATGCAGCCACAGATGTCATAAGGAGGAATTAATCAGCATTGCTTCCACTAAAACAGAAATGCAAAATTGCTGAACAGAATGTATTAGGAACAGATTAAAGAACTGGGACTTAAACATAAAAGAAACAGAGCTGATGCCACCCTCAGAGAGCTAATTTTAAATACAGGAAAACTTAATTTGCCTTTAACTGTAGAACTGGGGTGTTTGAAGTTACTAAAGAGAAGCTTGCATTATCAAGAAGGAAAGAAAGGCAGATAGTCTTTTCCCTCATCTATTAAAAATGAAAGTCCAACCCAAATATTAATGCCTGCCTCAAAATCCCAACAAAATGAAGCTATTGATGCTCTAGGGACCACTGCTGCATCCCACACGAAGCTCTGTACTCAATGAAGTGCTGTGGAAGTTTCATTGATTTGGAAAACTCCTGCCTAATTTAGATAAGTTACCTTTCAGAAAAGCACATCTTGGAAATAGAGAAATAGAGCCTATGGTTATTGAAATGCCTGCAGTTCGGGGAAAACAGGGAACATGGTATTTGCAGGTTCACTCTAAGCAGCCTACACTGAGAGAACTTGACCATCCAAAGGTTTGTGTAAAGATCTACATCACAATTAGTCCTTGTTGCTTCCTTCAGTTTATCTTCTCCCCTGTTCTTTGAGCACCTCGTGCTGCCCAGCCTCTCTCATGAAGGAAGACATGGTTCGAGTATAAAGGGAGGAGAGCATTCATACAGCACAGGGCATTGAATTCCAACCAGTAACTCTCCTCCATTCTTGATCTGAAGATACTGAGAGTGAATCCCCTCATTGTATGAATCCTTGGAAGCACGTGTCATGCATTAAATACTGCCTTCTTAAAATTTCTTAGTCATAGTTAATGCTCCTGGTAATGAGGGGGACAACCTCAGTTTAGCATGATGATATTTCTAGGAATGTGCTGAATACTCCAATGGCCTGATTCAACAAGTCCAACTCCTGATTCACTGTCACTGCTATTAAAAGGTGTTTGACTGAGTTGAGTGGCTCTTCCTTGAAAAATTACAGGACAATCTAGCTTTTGTCCCAGTTTTCATTGACAGCCTAATAGAACATACAAATCATCTTAGTGCTTGTTCCCAAATTAATGAAAAACTTATATAAAGCTTTGATCTTGATGGAAGAATCCATCAAGACTTCCCATTTGTCTCCCTAATTACTTGCTTTGATGCTCAGGGCTTGCAATCACTGCATAAGTTAATGTCCTGAGGTTGCCATAGCTACCACTCCTGAAGCACAATGAGCCAGGGCTCTCCACATCAGACACCTTTGCTGGAGCTTTGCTTTGCCCTGGCTGCTCCTCCACCAGCAGTGGTGGAAGGGTACTCCTGTACTGTGCCAGAAGTTAATAAAATACTTCCTATTTGTTTTATTACAATTGTTACAATTCACTTTGTCTTTCTCTCTGCTGCTCATACCTTGGATATTTGGAAAGCAGTGAAGTGGTTGGAAGAGTGCAAGTAAGGACTGGGCTCACTTCCTAACTTGAACCACAGGTTGCTGTGTGATTCTATACTTCAGTTTTCTCAACTCCTGAAGGATAACAGTGATGCATCTTTCATTACACAGTCCTGTTCTAAGAACACAGTGCTAAGAACTGATGAAGAAAAGGTGCAGTAATAATCACTTTTCATAAAAAATTTGCTTGAAGTAAGTTGCTCCTATTTCTACAACTTTCTGGTTATCTAAAAACCTTTCATTAAACCTCTACGCTTCTTTTTTAATAAAGGACTCTGAACAAGTAATGACCCATAATATACTTCAACATTACAAGTAATTGCTCATTGAAAATAAGAAATGAGAAATCACTTTCTTATTTGCTTATCTGATGACCTCTAAGGACAATGACGTGCATGATAAATGCACAGTGTGCTGTATTTCCTCATTTACTGCATTGATCTGATTTAATGCTATGTCAAGAAATGCAGCACTAAGCCATTAAGTGTCAACAAAAGGTATATTTTGCTCTGAAGTGTATTTGTGACTGTCGTCCACACACAAATTTTTGTACTCTGTGCAATTAGTTCATGGAAGTTTTCAGCACAGTCTGTTCTGAGAAATTTCCATTCTGAGAAGGATGACAAACAAACGAAATATCTGAGTGGGAACCATCGTCCCACCATATTTCAAATAACTAACCAAGGTTGACTGAAGAATTTCTACAGCAACAGCACAATACTGCTTATTTTAGTTATTAGGAAGATATATTGCTTCAATATTCTGTTCCTAAGTTTTATGCATTCTTTTTAGTGTATGAACTCTAAATCTTTTTTGTTCTGAATGCAGTGTTTTCCGCTGGGAGGTATAGTACATGGAAAGTATGAAAAGTTAACATGTAATTAGCATGGTAATGTCTAAGCAAATTACATCATGCTAGAGTTAATAAAGGTTCAGATCAGAAATAATCCTCTGAGCACAGGCAACACGAATTACAAGTTTCTATAATGCTCAGTCACCTGAAAACCCTCAGGATCCTGAAACACCAACCAAACACTGGCACCTCGGATGCTCTGCTGCTCCTTCCTGACCTGGGGTGCTCGGCACAGCTCCACAGGACCTGCCTGAAGTTTGGAAATCATCTGGGCACAGCTTTTGCAACGAGTAAATGGCTGGTGGGGTGGCGGGAAATGATGGAACTCGCATCCCACAGGACCAGGTTCTAAATATTTACCCACAGTATGAGACCAGGACACTTTTATTAGATGCTGTCTTGCTAATTTTCTTCATGATTAAATTTGCTTATTTTCCTCGAGGAGTGACTACTGAAAATAAACCTGCTGTGTTTTTATTTCTGGTGGATCCTGTAGCTAAGTCATGCCTGACAAGATGTGA